>NC_140253.1:16338945-16411445 GCF_949987555.1 Borostomias antarcticus
CACCAGAACTCCAATCTCCTTTCTAAACAAGTGACTAAGAGCATAATCTAGTGTTGAAGGCAAAGTGCAAGAGAAACAAACTAAAAGTACAATAGGTGCTTAGGCGGGAGGATTGTGGGAGTACTTCTTGAAGAGATGAGTTTTGAGCCTGCGGTGAAAGATGGGCAGTGACTGTGCTGTCCTGACGTCAGTGGGCAGTTCGTTCCACCACTGCGGGGCCAGGACAGAGAAGAGCCGTGGCCGTGTCGATCGACCGCAGGGGCCTCAGAGTCACGGAGCAACCAGTCTCCCCGAGATAGCAGAGCGTAGCGGTCGGGAGGGGGTGTAGGGTTTGAGCATGGCCTGGAGGTAGGAGGGGGCTGTTCCTTTCATTGCCCTGTAGGCTAGCGCCAGAGTTTTGAAGTGGGAGTGAGCTGCTACAGGGAGCCAGAGTAGGGAACAGAGAGGGGAAGCTGTGCTGGATCTTGTCAGTGTAAGAGATACGCTGTATTACTCTTTAACTCGCCTTTGTTTTTCTTTGCTGTCACGACCACCATTCTTCTCTGGAAAGACTTTCACTAGTACTAGGAAGGGGCAGGTGGGGGCACTTTTGTATTAATGTATATATCCTTTTGTATTAATGTATATTGTATTGTATTAATGTATATATCCTTGTATTGTATTAATGTATATATCCCTGTATTGTATTAATGTATATATTTTTGTATTGTATTAATGTATATATCCTTGTATTGTATCCTTGTATTGTATTAGTGTATATATCTCTGCATTGTATTAATGTATATATCATTGTATTGTATTAATGTATATATCCCTGTATTGTATTAATGTATATATCGTTATATTCACATGAACACCAGGTGACAATTACATTCACATGAACACCAGGTGACAATTACATGCACTTGGACAGCGGTTCTTCACTTTGGCATCACTACTTTCTCCTTCCCCCAAAGATGATTTGTTTGTTTGGTGCATTGCATAGTTTGTATCTTTAAGTACTGTTACTCAACATCACTGTAAATGAGGTTCGCACCTCAGACGATTTTCGAGAATAAAAAAAGTTGAATGATAATAATAATGATTGTGATTGGTTTAAAGAAACAGCATTTTCAGCCCCTATCCCTGAGTGGTGAGGGGTCCAGACAGACATGTCTCCAGCGCTGAGTGCAGATAGGTCTGGCGATGCAAGACTACATTCACATGAATTCATGCATGTTCACACTTCAAAGACTACATTAAAAGCAATCGTCTGGGAAAGGAAAGTCAACTCCTCAAATGAAAGAACTATGTAGTCAGACAGAGACGTCGTCTTGTAATGATTAACTCCTCATATCTCTGCTTAGTTCAGTACACTAGTTCAGGACCAAAATAGATAAGCGTCCCAGTCATATTCATAATTCATGCTTGCTTAATCTTCTGCTCCAGAGTTATAAGGGAAGTGTGATGGCTCCTCACTCCAAGAAAATGACCAGAATATCATGGAGTAGATGCATGCGTCAGAAAAGATATTCATTGTGTGTGTGTGTGTGTGTGTGTGTGTGTGTGTGTGTGTGTGTGTGTGTGTGTGTGTGTGTGACAAAGAGAGGGAGTGTGTGTGTGTGTGTGTGACAAAGAGAGGGAGTGTGTGTGTGTGTGTGTGTGTGTGTGACAGAGAGTGAGAGAGAGTGTGTGTGTGTGTGTTCGTGTGTGTGTGTGTGTGTGTGTGTGGTGTGTGTGTGTGTGTGTGTGTGACAAAGAGAGGGAGTGTGTGTGTGTGTGTGTGTGTGTGTGTGTGTGACAGAGAGAGAAAGAGAGTGTGTGTGTGTGTGTTCGTGTGTGTGTGTGCGTGCATGCGCGTGTGTGCGTGTGCATCCGTGTGTTTGTGTATGGGGGGGTCACCTGTAGAGAAAGCAGACTGTCATTGTCCCTGTGACCAACACAATGGCGATCATCCCCACAGCCATCAGGATCCTCCTCTCTGGAACACATGAGAGCATGAGCTTCACAACCCGCTAACAAAGACTCTGGCATCCCTGTGTTCTCTTCTCTATTCATTCTACAGAAGCATTCAGGTGGTAGCAGTGATAGTTCCAGGGTTTTATATCCTGTTCTTATTTAAAGCGTCTGATAATCTGATAGATTGATAACATCAAAACAAAAGGATTTCTGATCCAAAATCCACAATATGTATAATTCCATGAAGGAAATCAACCTTTGCAGTCAAGCGTTTTGGTTCCAGGTAATCCCTCATTAACCTTCATTAAAAAGCCATCTGACAGCCTCACATTGTGCACAGCCCCCCTCGGCCAAAACAAACTGGGGTTACACTGAGGGAAAACATTCCCAGGCCGCATATCAAATGAGCTCCATAAAACTCTCCTGAATAAAACAGCCCATAATGAGAGTCAAGTTATATAACGTAGTACGTCTGGACAACTAGGCTATAGATCTACCTGCTGGGAGACAGGCGGACTTTAATAAAAGATGATATTAAATAAATGTATAGGCTATTTCAGCACTTTGGTCAAACAGGTATGGTGAATAATTTAAAGAATAGCCAACTATTTTAGTGCATTCCTCTCTTGCTCTCGCCCCTCTCTATATCGAACTTGCTGCCATCTCTCTCTCTCTCTCTCTCTCTCTCTCTCCCTGCTGTTTTTAATCAAGGTCGAGTCTGCGAGCAGGTACATACCCTGCAGCTTCTCAGAGTAGAGGCATGCTGCTCTACTGCCCTCTGCTGGTGTTCATATTGCATAACACAAGGCACTTGCAAGGCATTGGCCACCTGCTGAAATCCGTTTGTCTGTCCTATGAGATGTAAAGCCCATCACCAGGAGTGCTAGCCACAATTCATTTTCAGCTACGACTAGCAGCTCTAAAGCCACATGTCCACTCAATCTTGAGCCCATTCAAAAGGTTGATGCTAGTATGGATCATCCGGAGGGAGGGGGGAATTGCTTTAGGCAGCTGCTGGGTCAGACGTGGACACAGAGGTCAGGCTGATTTACGAAACTGGACCCAGGAGTGGAGCTACTGGGACGGCCCTGAGTGGACATATCGCGATACCCCTGGATCACGGGGAGTTGCTCAATACTACCCGCGTGCCTCCTGGCTGCCAAACGATTCTACTGCGCATTTGATAACGTGTAGCGGAGTTCCCGCCCCTGCTCCCTTCAGACGATCTATTCTAGCATCAGCCCATTCAAAACCATTGGGGGCGCGAAATCGGAAAGTGGATTATGCAAACTCCGGTGGCGATGCACTCACTCCCAATGTGCGAGAGGTCTGTACGCTTCAAATTAGCATAAAATAGAATAGATAGGATGGATCTACTTCATGCAGATTTCCAGGCGAATTTCGCGTGGCGTGTCAAATCAGGAGAGGGAAAAGGTGAACGAGGCAAACAGACCCTGGTCAGCAATCTCATCAAATATGGAAGTCGGGGCTTATTTCAATAAACTGACCACATATTGAGAATCTACATCCTTACTTTCTCGCCTGAAATGACATTTATACTAAATAAAATGGCAGATTAACAATCCTACAGACATTTGAGTTAACTGATAATGGCGGCGGTTAACAGGAAGTGAAACTGAGTGAAACGGCCACTCAATCGTGGGAGGGACAGGGAGTTCGCGCGTCACTGCCTAGTGGACATGCTGCGTTCTATTTGTTTCGAAACGTCAGGATTCCCGGGTTCAACAGCAAACTCTTCATCAAATATGTCACCAGAACTCAGGATTTCCGCCATTTTACTTGGGATAAAAAAATCTACCCTGACTTCATCAACGTCAGCTGCTGACAACAATGAAGATAGCTGCTCCTCGCATCAACAATAAGTGAAAGCTGTAATAAGACTTATTATAAGTTAGAATAATTTTATTAGCGCTTCTGTATTAATTGTCTCATTAAATCAGTCATACACACAATACTGTCCAACATCTATCAGTGAACAGTTGCTCCGCCTGCTGCTGGACAGGCACATGGTCAGCATTATCATGGAGCTTGTCCGAAACCGCAGCTTTACCCTCACCACTGGTAGCAGACAGCGAAGCAGGTTGCGACGCTTTAAGAACGGCGTCCCCCAGGGAACTGTCTTGGCCCCCGTCCTTTATAACATCTACACCTACGACCTGCCGAACAGTCTCCAAGAAGTATGCCTACGCAGATGACCTTGCGCTGGTGTACTCAGCTGGAGACTGGCAGGCCTTGGAGGAGACCCTGAGCCAGGACATGCAGACACTAGCGGCATACCTCCGGAAATGGAGAATGAAGCTCTGTGAGGCAAAGATGGTGTTGGCGGCATTCCACTTTAACAACAAGGAAGCCAAATGTGAGCTCCGAATACATATCGATGGAACCAGGGTCATCATGCAACCCAAAAAAACGAGGGGGCACGCGATAGGGAAGCACGTGCGCGCAGCGTGTGTGCAAGGCGTCAATAACGCGCGGATTGCGGGCAAAATTTTAGTGTTTTTTTGTGCATTTTGCAGTTTAAAATCAGGACACAACACACTACCAGTTGCTAATCAAGCGGTGTGAAATTAAACTTACCGGTAGCGTTCTTTCAAGGACTCAAAATAAAAGTAAGGGAAAACAAATCTACTTTTTTTTACTCACTTGGCATTGGTCCGAATGATACACTGTATACTGAAGTATGAAGTATATTGAATCTGATATACTGAATAGCCTAATATTTGGAGGACCTGTTCATCAGTTAAGGACAACCTTAATCTAAATGTATGCAAGCAGACCATGAAAACGTGTTTATCTGAGATGAGGCGAAGGGGGGGGGCTTCCAGGTCCAGTGTTAATTTGGAAGAAACCAAATCCAACGGGAAAGAGGGTGTTTGGCTTTTTGAAAGAGGTTATGGTGGTTTTTAGAGGTGGTCATTGACATAATTAAAATAATACATTCAGCTCAGTAGAGAAAATAATCATAGCTCTGCATTGTAAAATGTAATGGTAAACAAACAATAACAGAAAATAAAAATGAAAAGACACCCCCAAATCTGAGGGGGCACGTGCCCCCTCAAGTTCTATAGGTATGACCAGTGGCGATTTTACATTAGGGGCAGGTGGGGCAGTGCCCCACCAGAGGTGGCGCTGTTGTGCAAGATGCATCTTAGCCTACAACTGTGTTTCGGAAAAATCTAATTTATAATTAATACAAAATAGTGATTCAGTGGTTAAAATAGCATGTATAAATATAATAAACCTGACTGACACTATGTATAGTGCTGTTTTGCAGTAATTCCCTTTGTATGAGCGTGTCACAGACTGCTCTGACTCGGCAGAGGGGCACCGAAGCGTTCTCCCCTACTGTTGCTATAGCGACAATGTGAGCGTGGTCGGGAGTAATGTGAAAAAATATCACGCAGATTTCATTGGGTGGAGGGGCAGAAAAGTCTCTGCCCCTGCGAAATCTACCTGGCAACAGGTTTAGCGAGGGAATAATAAAACAACGTTGATCAAAGTTGAACTACTGGGTCACCGTCATTGTCGATGTCGATCTACGTTAGCCAATGCTGCTAGCTAAAGTTTTGTAGAGATTTAAAGTGTTTTCAGGTGCAACAAAAATGAATAGTGTAGATTATTTGTTGAATGTGCGGTTTAGTACATTGAAACTGGAAGAGAAACTGGAAATAAAACGTTTAGGGCCACACCGACCAGAAGAATTGGTGCTGCTTCAGGCTGGAGAAAAGCTAACCCGTACCTTCAAACAGGAATGGTTTGAAAAAAAGAAGTGGCTAACTGCTAGCACCTCGAAAAGTGCGCTGTTCTGTTTCCCGTGTATTCTTTTTGGTGGAGACTCTGTTTGGGCATCGTCTGGATTCAAAGACATTAAACATCTTTCAGAAAGAACAGCGAAGCATGAAAGCTCTGCGTCCCATCTGAGCTGTGCCATGAAGCTGGGTTTACTGGGGCAGCTCAACATCCAGGCACAGCTCTGATGCGTTTTGCCGTTCCATCGCGGAGCACAACAAACAGACCGAGGAGAATCGGTATGTTCTGGGGAGGCTGATCACTTGTATCAAACTCTGTGGGAAGTGTGAAATGGGTTTGCGTGGTCACGACGAGTCAGCGAACTCACTGAACCCAGGCATTTTTCGGTGCATTTTTGAGACGATGTGTGAGGGGGACACCCGGCTAAAACGACACTATGACGCGCAACCTTACTTCAAGGGAACATCTAGCACCATACAGAACGAACTCCTGGATTGCATGTATGAGGTTTACAGGGAGGAAGTGGCCGCACAATTGAGAGAGACCCAGTTTGTCGCTGTCATGGCAGACGAGACTACCGATATATCATGCAAATCCCAAATGGTCATAGTGCTGAGATACATGGTAGACAACACTGTCACGGAGCGATTCCTAATGTTCATGGAAGTGAAGGATAAAACTGCCATCGGCCTCTCCAACGTGATCATACAGACCCTTGAGCCGCTGGGACTGAACAACAAGCTAATCGCACAAACGTACGATGGAGCAGCTGTGATGAGCGGTAGTGTAGGCGGCGTGCAAACACTAATGAAGGTGACCTACCCAAACGCAATATTTGTACATTGCTACGCCCACCAGTTAAACCTAACCCTGCAGCAAGTATGTGCATCCAGAATCAGTGAGCTGAAGGTGTTTTTTGCGGATTTAGCGGGTTTTGCCACTTTCTTTTCCATTTCGCCTAAAAGAACGGCTGCTCTGGCAGAGACATCAGACAGGCGAATCCCGCGACCACCCGGCACACGCTGGAACTTTAAAAGCAGGACTGTTAATGTGGTGTGGGAGAACCGAGGAGAGATACTGGAGTGTTTGGACAACATTCGCACTCAACCGGGATGGGACAGGGTGAGCATCAGCGAGGCGTACAGCCTGTCCATGCACTTGCGGGACCACACGTTTCTCCAGCTGCTGCAGTTCTTTGCTGAAGTCATGCCAGAAGTGGATGTTCTGTATAGTGTGCTACAGAAAAGAGAGATTGATGCATCTGGCGTGAATCGTGCAGTGGAGAGCTTCAAAGTGAATGTGAGAGAAGTGAGAGAGAGAGCAGATGAGATCGCTACCCAAGCTGGCGAGGGCACAGCTAAGCGCAGGAAAACAAACACGGCTGCAGTGATGAAGGAGGCCTGTGACACCATGGTGGCTCAAGTGGAGGACCGGTTCTCTAAAAGTGACCATCTTATTGCAGCACAGCTGGTGGACTGCTCACTGTTCCCCAAGTTCGTACAGTCATTCCCACTGGCTCAACTCAGCTGTGCTATCAAGCTCTGGCCCACAGCCCTTAACAAGAAGGAGAAGTTGCAAACAGAGCTGGCTACTCTCTATCGACACACTGAGCTGCATACAGGAAAATCAGCACTGACTCTATTCCAGACCATTCACGAGAACAACCTGCAAGAGGCCTTGTCTGAAACCTGCACCCTGCTGAAGATCATCATCACAACTCCCATGACCTCCGCCGAGGCAGAGAGGAACTTTTCAACATTAAAGAGAATCAAAACATTCGCAAGAAACACAATGGGACAACAGCGACTGAACGCCCTGGCTATGCTTTCCATTGAAAACCCGTTCATCCAGGGACAAATTGACTTCAACAGTAAAGTCATCGAGAGGTTTGCGCACGCAAAGAACCGCCGCGCTACCTTCCTATTCAAGTGAGCTGCATTGGTGAGTTCATCTTTGTGCGTGAGTGTGTGCGCGCGCGCGCATATCGGTTCGTATGGCGATTCTGTTGCACCTCTGATAGCATAGTTTGTTGGACATGATGACTAATGTGGACAGTGCGCCGTCACTGTAGTAGACTATTTGGCTGTGATATAAGTGGAGTACTAGGTTATGCGTAGTGCCCAGGTCTAATGGGCGCACTTGTCACTTTCAGAACCCTGGACCGGGCATGCACTCTCTTATGGGTCTAATTAGCCCTCTGCGTGTGTTAATGTGTCATTATCTTTGTGTGTTGTAGCCTCTGCTCTGATGTACCTACCGTAGACTAATTCGCTACCTTTAGTTCTTGTGATGGTGACGTAATATAAAACTGCCCCTCCAGAAATGCCATGCTAAAATCGCCACTGGGTATGACGCCTCTGGATGGAACACTCCAGCCATGCTGCGCCGAACCAACCTATCTCGGTGTGACATTGGACAGGTCACTCACGTTCCGCCGACACCTCGAGTCACTACGCATGAAGTTAACAGCTCATGTGGCATTGATGAGGCGACTGGTCCGATCGGGCTGGGGCACCGGCCCAAAAACATTGTGAATGCCGCAGTACTCACACCCACCTCATCGATCCGCCTATCAACAAAGCCTTGCACATCGTGACAGGATGCCTGCATCCCACTCCTGTGGACACTTTCCCATCCTTGCAGGCATCCAGCCCGCTGCCCTTCACCACACAGGAACCACAGCACGTCTCGCCTGCCAGGCCATGGAGCCTAACCACCTGCTCCACGACAGGCTCACTGCTACAGTACAGTGAAGCCTCCCCGGCGTCTCAAGTCAAGACACCCTTTTGTGCCTGCCGCATGGGATCTCCTGCAGCAATGCAGAGATCTTTAACAATCAGTGAAGCAAAATGGGCAAACTACACTTGGCGTGTGGAGTGGGAGGCGAACACCTCCAGACTCCATGATTACATCTCGGCCACTGGTCCTTCCCCTATCGGGATGGACTTACCCAGATTGGGGTGGATGAGGCTTAATCATCTCCAGACCGGCGTCGGATGCTTGTGCTTGTGACTGTACGATATATTGGACACCCAACGGAGTACGTGGCCTGATGTTCGTGGATGACGAAATGGTGACGTGGCTCCTGGAGGTATGCCCGGATATATAGCCCGGGTGACCCCTCACCCAGGCTCGGAGTGGTAAAAGGATAGCCCCTCGGCCCGAGCCTGGGGGGAGAGGACCAAAGCAACCTACCTATATGACGAAGTAGTGAACAATGTTGCTACGAAGTTTGTATGCACAAAATAGCATAGTTTGTTGTTATCAACAGGTATTGCTAACAATGGCTAACACTAGCTAACTTGCCTAGAACTACAAAGATGGGGCGAAAGTGGTATTTTCATGTTTTGTTTCTGGAATGCATTCCACTGGGATACGGAAATATAGTACTGTAAACATTGATTTAGTTTAGGCAGAAATTCTACTTTTGTGGTGATAGGAAAAGGGCAGTCCTTCATTTTTCTCCCATTTATCAGAAAAACAAATTCCTGTCAAATATACTGTACTGTTACTGAATGCCCTAGGAAGCTATTGAACAAAAAATAGTGGTTGTATGGAGATGTCTAGTACTTTGTGCTGCACATGGACACATCATCAGTGATGTTACCTGGGGTCGTTAAATGTTTCGGGTATTTAAACAATCAGACACCCTCACCCAGGTGACCCAGCGGGGTTGATCAAGCCCAGTCAGCTTTCAGCCTCCGGTCTTGTGCCATTGCTAGCAGGCCAGAGGAGGTAGTCCTGGCAGCTGATGTTAGCTTATCTCCAACCCTGACAAAAGCGATAGTCTTCTTCACTGGGCAGAGGCGCTAATCCCACTGCAGATGGTGTCCACTATGGCCTTCAGGACTTGGTCATGGCGCCAGCGGCAGCGTCTCTTGCCCTGGGCTTTCAAACAACAGCTGGATGTGCTCCAGTGTCCCTATCTTCAGAGGGCAAGCTGTTGACTGCACCTTTCCCCAGTAAGTTGGATGGGCATGTTAGAACGTCATCGACAGCCTAGATTAACAATCTTATCCGATGGGGCTCGGCTTTCCACAGCTGAGAATTTGCCCTCCACTGCTTGCTATCATCTTATCTTTGTCATCTTGTGACATCTATGGCCTCTGCTGCCCTCCACTGCCATCCTGTCCCGACCTCGATACCAGCCTGGGAGACGTTTGGCTCGCAGGAATCTCGGTATTGCAGCATCTGATTAGTACAGCTCACCATGAACATTCAGGCTGCTGATGGGGAGCTCGAGTTTGGTGTTCTGCCCGTACAGGGAAATGCTGCTCAGGCTCCGAGGTCACTTCTGACCTGCTGACTCTCCTCTCAAAGCCCACGACTGTGAAGATCAGAACTTCATAGATCAAGTAGGACCTGAGAATCTGCGGGAGGATGCCATGTTGGTATCCAAGCCTTCCAGGCCAGAAAAGCTTGACTTGTCCACTGTGTCTAGCCAGGCCTCCAGCTCTGGGTTGGTCGCTCAGATGGATGCTGTGTCTTTCAGGCTGCAAGCACCTTTCCCAGGCTCTTCACTGGTTGCTCTGTGATAGATGGTATCTGAGTGCTGCCAAGTGCGAAGCGGAACTTGTCAAGGGCCTTTCCTTATTTCAGCACCAGGGTTCTGGACTTCACTGGCTTGAAGCTCATATGAGCCCAGGTGATCAGCTCCTCCAGGTCCTTCAGGATCCCCCTGCTCCCTGGGACAGATGTTGTCACAGTCAAGTCATCCATAAAGGCCCTAATAGGCTGACAACGGTGGTGGTCTTCATGGAACCAGAGCCACTCCTTCACCTTGACCCGACGATGTTCTGTTGCTCTGCGTGGGTCAGGGGCTTGTGTCACCTGGAGGCTCTGTGCACTGTGGGTTGACTTTGGGCCTAGCCCCTCCTTACCAGGGGTAGTTCCTGAGCACTGTGGCACCATCTGCAGACATTTCATCTTGGTCTGGTGGATCTTCAGGCTACGCAGCACACCTTTCTGCAAATGCAGTCCGTACTCGTCATTTTGGAAGTACTGCCATGTGTTGTTGTCCTTCGGTCCGTCCTGATGGGATTCCCATCCTCCTTCACTCTCGGACATCCCCTGGGTATTTTTCCGGAGGTTGATCTGCAGCTTGCTGTGGGTTCTTCCTCTCAGAAGATGCTGGTCAGGCTGCTAACCCGCACTGCCCCGTTGCTGATGTCTCTCCGGGCTGTCCACTGTCTCTCCAGCTGCCACCACTCTGCTCTTGGTTGTCAACTAGTCTATTTGTGATAGTCACTGGTTGTTCCAGACAGAAGCTTATGAAATTTGAACAACAGGTACAAAGAGCAATAAGACAGTGATTGGGTGCTATGGTCACATCCCTAAACCCCTGTTATGGGGTCCTATCAGCAAGGGATGGATTGTCAGAGATGGAGCCATTGAACTAGTCCTATTTAAGAAACCCCCAGCACCTACAGAGGTGAGAGACACTACTCATTTGTATTGCAAAGAGGCAAATTGTGGAGAGAGTGAAAAGTGCCAGTGACTCTCTGATGGCCTTCCTTGTATGGAGTTTTGCACCTGCAGTGCACAATCTCTAAATGTCCCTAAAAGTGTCTGAAGAACCTGATATTTGACATTCTAGTATTTATATACTTCATCGATTCATCGCTTACATACATCTGCACACACACACACACACAGACACACACACACACACACTACTGATTTACTATGATTTAAATGGTTTGTTTCAATAAAACTGGTTTTTCCGTCGCCAATCATGAGGACCATCAGAGCGAGCAGTTTAAACACATAGGCTATCATGCCACCTATCCCCCATTAAGAATGATATAATTTGGTTGTTTCAGAGAAGGGGTATCTCTACAGAAATCTCATTTGTAATAAAACTATAACAGATATCTTCATACAACCACTGTTTTTGTTTCATCCTAGGCCATTCAGATTTGACAGGAATTTATGTTTTTCTGATAAATGAGAGAAAAGTAAAGGAGTGCTCTTTTCTAATCACAATAAAAGCACAATTCCCTCTATTTCAATATTTGTTTGGGTAAATTACATTCTGACTTGTTGGTGATGTAGGACAGATGCCTACTGTAGTTTATACCAAAGTACCAAATCTGTACCATACCAAATCTGTTAAAATCAAGTTAAGAGTGAGCATTTTCAAGTTATGGGATTTTTTGTCTCCTTTCTCCTATTCGGACTGGCCTAATTTGGCTCTTTTTCAGAGATTGGAGTTGGTCCAAAGAATAACCAAAACAACATATGTTGCCCCAAAATGAAATGAAATGAAACAAAAGAATCAATTTCATTTTTTGCGTCTCATAGGATGGACCTTCATTGTTTTAATAGCCTTCCCCCTCCTGATTACTCAGGTATGGGACAATTAAGACATGAGAAAGAGAGGGATGCACTGTACCACACTCCTAGTGCTCACCAGACCAGTCAACCTACAGAGCACAGCCAACCAACCTACATCACCAACCAGACCAGTCAACCTACAGAGCACAGCCAACCAACCTACAGAACCAACCAGAACAGTCAACCTACAGAGCCAACCAGACCAGTCAAACTACAGAACCAACCAAACCAGTCAACCAACCTACAGAACCAACCAGAACAGTCAACCTACAGAACCAACCAAACCAGTTAACTAACCTACATAACCAACCAGACCAGTCAACCTAGAGAATCAACCAAACCAGTTAACTAACATACATAACCAACCAGAACAGTCAACCTTCAGAACTAACCAGACCAGTCAACCTACAGAACCAACCAGACCAGTCAACCTACAGAACCAACCAGACCAGTCAACCTACAGAACCAACCAAACCAGTCAACCTACAGAACCAACCAAACCAGTCAAACAACCTACAGAATCAACCAAACCAGTAAACCTACAGAACCAGCCAGCTCCCCTGTACCTCAGTCTTTCCAGGAGTCCATTTGTGGTTTACCAGGAAATAACAGAAGGAACAGCGGATGGAAAAGGAACAGCAAATAGAGAGAACAGCAGAGAGAGAACAGCAGGCAGAGAGAACACAGCGAGAACATCAGGCAGAGAGTACACAGACAGAGAGAACAGCAGAGAGAGAGAACAGCAAACAGGAGAACAGCAGACAGAGAGAACAGCAGAGAGAGAGGTAAACAGAACAGCAGAGAGAACAGCAGAGAGAGAGAACAGCAGACAGAGAGAACAGCAGAGAGAGAGAGGTAAACAGAAAAGCAGACAGAGCTGAACAGCAGACAGAGAGAACAGTAGATAGAGAGAACGTCAGATAGAGAAAACATCAGACAAACAGAACTGCAGACAGAGAGAACAGCAGAGAGAGAGAACACAGACAGAAAGAACAGCAGACAGGAGAACACAGAGAACAGCAGACAGGAGAACACAGACAGAGAACAGCAGACAGGAGAATACAGACAGAGAACAGCAGACAGAGAAGAGAACAGCAGACAGAGAGAACAGCCGACAGAGAACACAGACAGATAAGAGAACAGCAGACAAATAGAACACAGACAGAACAGCAGACAGGAAAATAAGCGCTCTGGGTATCATGAAGGGCGATATATAAATCCAACTTGATTGAAATACAGACAGAGAACAGCAGACAGAGAAGAGAACTGCAGACAGAAGAGAACAGCAGACAGAGAACAGCAGAAGAAGAGAACAGCAGACATAGAGAACACAGACAGAGAAGAGAACAGCAGACAGAGAACAGCAGAAGAAGAGAACAGCAGACAGAGAGAACACAGACAGAGAAGAGAACAGCAGAGAGAACAGCAGACAGGAGAACACAGACAGAGAACAGCAGACAGAAGAGAACAGCAGACAGAGAACAGCAGACGGAGAAGAGAACAGCAGAGAGGAGAACACAGACAGAGAGAACAGCAGACAGAGAACAACAGACAGAGAGAACAGCAGGCAGAGAAGAGAACAGCAGACAGAGAAGAGAACAGCAGACAGAACAGCAGACAGAGAGAACAGCCGACAGAAGAGAACAGCAGACAGAGAAGAGAACAGCAGAGAGGAGAACACAGACAGAGAGGTGAGGTCCCGTACCGATGCAGAGCTCGTTGTTGTAGCCACAGGCAGGTGTGTCCCTGGGCGGCGTCTTCCTGCCTCCTGGCCAGCTGATCTCCACTCCAGCCACAGGCTCATACACCTTGTTGGTGCCAAGGTATTTGGCGATAACCTATACGGAAAGGCCATGCTTACCATTTATAATTCCCATAACCTTATGCATTAAACTAATGAAACCAAGCTAGTACCCTAATTTTGAGTGTGTGAGAGAGAGAGAGAGAGAGAGAGAGAGAGACTGACCTTGAACTCTCCATCTCCCCCCTGGATGTGCTTCATCATGTACGCTGACTCCCTGTCTCCGCTGGCGTCTATAGTCACATCTCCTTGGATACCTGACGCCAGACCATAATTAGTTTGAACCATTATCTGTCATCTGCGGTAAGAACATTGAGTCATCAGGAGGAGGAACACACACAGATTAGATTGAATTTTGTCACAATTAAAAGTGCTTTATAAATAAAAAGATTCATTGTTATTATTATTATTATTATTATTGTTGTTGTTGTTGTTATTATTATCATTATTATTAATAATAATATTATTATTATTGTTATTTTAATTTAATTTAATTTATGTTTTTTTTTGTTTTTTTTTCATATTATTATTACACACACACACACAGTGCAGTTGACCTGTGATGGTCCTGTTCCACATCCTGTGGGTGACGGCGAGGCCATCGTAGGGGTCACCGTTCTCCGCCAGGGTCTCACTCAGGGCCTGGGCATACAGCCACACACAATCATGGGCCATGGCTGCCAGCACGGAAACCTGCCCTCGATAGACAGACAGACAGACAGACAGACAGACAGACAGACAGACAGACAGACAGACAGACAGACAGACAGACAGACAGACAGAATCATGGGCAATGGCTGCCAACGTGGAAACCAGCTGTCGGACAGACAGATATATCACTAGCACGCAGACACATGTACGCTACACACACACACATACTATATCTGTAAATATAACAATAATTGCACAACAACATCCAATTCAAGTGTGGAGTGTTTGGTGAAGAGTCCAGGCCACCTGCTCGTTACGTGCGTAGGTGTGACCGAAGTCTTCCCTGGACCTGCGGATGACGTCGTGGGAGAAGGTACGGTACCTCTGGTCGTCTGGTTTGTACAAACTCAGCAGGAACAGGGCCTGATATGCCTGTCTGGCCACAGAGTCCTCCACATCACCTACAACACACACACACACACAACTCTTCTGAGTTTATGGTGGACTAGTATTAGAGTATCTGGGGGTAGTATGTGATCTTGTTGCTGTCATGACACATTTTTGGAAGTGGTAGGCATTGGCAGATAGAGCTGGGTAACGGGTTCCTTGAAAACAATGTTTCTGAAAACACCAGCTGCGTTTGATGCCCGTTATATCTAAACCAATACAGCATTCATGTTAAGATGCGGTTACGTAATGTTATTTTATGCATAAGTCATACCTCGTTTCCAGTCAAAGTTGCCAAACATCTCCTCCAGGCGCCACGGCTCAAAGCAGAAGAAGACGTAGTCCCCGCTGGTCAGGTGCTGCCGGTGGGCCTGGACCAGGAGACGCCTGACCGCCTCCCCCCCTGCTGAGATCACTATGACTACCACAAAATATTTACCCCTTTAAGAAAGTCTCAAAATGCATAATATTTTATTCCTCTGTAATCTGACATGGTTGGATAGTTGATAGCGTACAGCTGTTACACATTTCTAAACAGTTCTCAGATGAAGGGAGGGAGGGAGGAAGATACTATTTTAGGGAAATTGTAAAACTTACAGTGAATCATTCTAAAACCACAGACTTCACAGGCAGCAATCCGTTATACTCAAGCAGGAACCAGAACTTACTGCGAGAGTTACTGGCTACCTCAGTCAGCAGCCGGGCCGGAGTGAGAGAGCCGTCCTCTTCACCCTGGGGGTGCGTAAACTCCCTGTATTTGGCCACCGTGATGTTACTGACCGTCGCTTTGTACCTGCAATAGGAAACAGAGACACGGACAGGAGCCATTCATCACTTACATGAACGAGACTCATTTTCTTCAAAATACTTGAACAGTCTACAGTTCACAATTCAAATCTCCTTCACTTAAAATGCCTGTTGTGAGCAATTTTGCCAAGGGATCACTAAAGTACTACACTAGTACTATTACTTGTTTCAGTGAAACAAGATGTGACATACGAAGTTCTCAGGTAAACCCTTCAGAAATGTTCATCTGAAACAAATCAAAAACTGCTCATGTGTCAGAGTTGAACCCACTTAATGGCCTCTGCCAGGAGGGTCCAGGGGATCTGTGGTTCGTGGATGATGCCGATGCGCCTCCAGCTGAACTTCTCACAGATCTTGACAAAGAAGGAGCCCATCTTGGTGAAGGGCCCAAACACCCTGGTCAGAGTTGGGTACGCCTGGAGGGAGTGAAGGACAACAGCATTTTGTTCAAAATCACCGTTACTGTTTTAAATAACAGTATCTCAGTGTATACACCTGAGTTATTGTAGAGATATGACCTTTTTGTCAACTAGCTGCTGGTCTGCACAGGTAGGACTGATGACGGGAATGTTCCAGAAGGCTGCCAGTTTAGCCGTGATGGCGCACACCTGAGGAGGCGGGAAGTAAGGTAGACAACATGATACCTCTGTAAGAGATCATCTTTCTGGAATGTAGATAATCAGTGATTTAAATGCTTCTAACATACAAGCATTAAGAACATTGCTTTGTTACTGGACGGTGTCAGATACAACTATCCTGCGAGCCAAGCTGCAGAACCCCAGCTTGCCCTGGTGATGCTGAGCGTCCAGCTCTCACGTTGGAGCAGGAGGGTCCGATGAAGGCGCTGTAGTTGCGTCTCTGCCTCATCTCCACTATCTTCCCAGGCCCGTTCACATCATGGCACTCCTCGTCCACATAGTCGTACTCCAGCCGGTGACCTGGGACACCAAACGTCCACCACCATCCCGTCACGCTTCAGAGCGCAGTCCTCCGCAGAGCGGAGCCACCAGCCCAAACAGTCCACCAGTCATCACATGCAGACAAAGCAGTCTCTTTAGTTCCAGTAGGAACAGGGATACCACCCCATTCAATTTCCATTCCATATCATGATCTCAGTTAATCAGTGAGGATATTCTAGGTATACAGCTGAAGAGGAGGAGAGAAAAGAACTTCATTCTGTAGTACTGTATTGTTCCTGAGGCTCAGAGACGAAGAGTCTAGTCCAGACTGACCTGCCAGGAGAGTCTAGTCCAGTCAGGAGAGTCTAGTCCAGTCAGGAGAGTCTAGTCCAGACTGACCTGCCAGGAGAGTCTAGTCCAGTCAGGAGAGTCTAGTCCAGTCAGGAGAGTCTAGTCCAGACTGACCTGCCAGGAGAGTCTAGTCCAGTCAGGAGAGTCTAGTCCAGTCAGGAGAGTCTAGTCCAGACCGACCTGCCAGGAGAGTCTAGTCCAGTCAGGAGAGTCTAGTCCAGTCAGGAGAGGCTAGTCCAGGCTGACCTACAGTCTAGTCCAGACTGACCTGCCAGGAGAGTCTAGTCCAGACTGACCTAGAGTCTAGTCCAGACTAAGCTGCCAGGAGAGTCTAGTCCAGTCAGGAGAGTCTAGTCCAGACTGACCTGCCAGGAGAGTCTAGTCCAGTCAGGAGAGTCTAGTCCAGACTAAGCTGCCAGGATAGTCTAGTCCAGTCAGGAGAGTCTAGTCCTGTCAGGAGAGTCTAGTCCAGTCAGGAGAGTCTAGTCCAGTCAGAAGAGTCTAGTCCAGTCAGGAGAGTCTAGTCCAGTCAGGAGAGTCTAGTCCAGACTGACCTCCCAGGAGAGCCGGTCTGCGGTTGACCTCGTCTATAGCGATGAGCGCTCCTGCCCCGATCCTGCCCACGCTGAAGGGCTGGGAGGTGTTGGGCAGGGCCAGGAGCACGGTGAACGGTGACCCCTCACCCCAGGAAGTGAAGTAGATAAGGAGCTGTAGCGCTAGGCGCCTGGACAAGAGCCCCATGGTCACTAGGAGTAAGAGGAGTGGACTTGGCTTAACAGCAGAGGAGACTCCATGAAAAGTACAAGGGGCATACTGTATGAGTTTACAGTAGGTTATAACACCTCGATTATGCAACAGCCTATGAAGTTGTTAATGGAATTGAAAAATAGTTTCGCACAAATTGTCAACTTATGATTGAAATAATACTTAATCTCTCAATGGATGAGTATCTGGATTTAAATTCACTTGTATTCAGTTAATTATTTAATGATAGACATACCTGTATATCATTCTAGAAAAACTTGAATGAACGGGAACATTTGAAATGTACTTACCAGCCATTCAGTCAAATATCATACAAATCTGCTTGCACATCTTAAAAGTAATTCCATTAGAGCCATTATGCAATATCGTCTGTGTTGATCTCTGATAGTATCATATACAGTATCCAGAGACTAGCCCTGTCTGCTGTTAAGAGCACAGTAAAGCTGGGACATGAGAGCCAGATGTATAGCAGCTGAACACAACATGGATCCTCCGCAAGTGCTTCATCCCCTGGCTCTGGACTAAATACAAGCCGGAAATTTCCTTCCATAAATCAAGTCTCGTATGAATCAAGCTAAGGGTTGGCCGCTCCGTGGAAACTGGAAGGACCCAGCCACATGATGTTTGTTTATATGCATGGCCTTCTTATGAGAGCGCTTCAGGGAGACCGTTGACATGGACGTCTTATGAGAGCGCTTCTGAGAGACCGTTTTCCATTGATAGATTACAGCAGTAGCTGTTTATGTTGCGGTATTAATTCTTCTTCCTGTTTTTGACTTGGAAACACTGATTATTCATGTTTATTTTGTAAACATCAATAGTGTTTGCCATTAATGTGGCCTTAGAGGATGCAGCTTGATTGATTGATTGATTGAATCTTGGATGTTGTCTGATTTTGTTGGTCACAGTCATTTGTAAGAATCATAGTCTACAAAATAAAATGCTTTTATATTGTATCCCTACAATTCTGTTCTGCCTTTTAAAAAATGTTATCTTTGTTTTGTCTCAAGGCAGTAACGTTTTTAAACAACTGAATAATTGTATAAAACAATTTGCGCAATTGGATCAGAAGTCGTACTATTATCCAGCATATCTGGATGGTGGGAATCTCTTTGAGTGTTTTGGTCTCCAACCAGACTAAATAACTAAAAGGCAAATGTCATTTAAATATAGCCCGGGCTTAGCTACTGTCCTGTATGAGTCTGATGATGGGAGTGTAGCCTGTGGAGGGTCGTGTTTGTGCTGCAGACAAGATGAGCTTCCTCAGAAAAGCGTTTGTTTACCCTGAGGGTCAATGATCCGTCCTCATTAGCGTCCCCTCGTATGGCCGACCCACAGAGGTCCGTGAGGAAACACCATGCATCACGCTGCCTGGCTGCTCGTAGACGTGTGTATGGCCGGGCTCCATTTTGGCTCTCATGGAATTACATACTTGTTTTACTGTATTTACAAGGGACAGAATCTTGTTTCACCCTCTCAGAAGTTTATAGAGAAATACACATTTCAAAACTGGACACACTTTGGGTTTCCCATCATCATTCATCACCTCAGTATATTTTAATGTGCATTAATTTCTCACCTTTGACCTTTGTTTTGTTTTTTTCACAGCGCCCAACTCTTATGTCAGATATTGTTCATTCATTTGCTCTCCCTCACAGCCTCTTGATTGTGTGTGTGTGTGTGCGCACACGCATGTGTGTGTGCATGTGTGTGTGTGCATGCACGCGTGCATTTGTGTGTGTGTGCATGTGTGTGTGCGTGCATGTGTGTGCCTGCGCGCGTGCATGTGTGTGTGTGCGCATGCATATGTGAGTGTGTGAGCGTGAAAGTGTGTATGTGTTGGTGTGAAAAATGTGTCTGTGTTGTTTAATAAAGAAGTAGCCCATATGTTCAGTTCCCTTGTGTTAATCAGGACGGTGAGGGGTCTCAAGCCTAGCAGGGAAGGCTTGAATCTACATTACGTCCAAAGGTCGGGGCTTGAACTGGGTTTGAATTGTGACTCTTTCACTTCACGTTTGTTTTGTCTCAAAGAAGGGAACAGGAAGGTGTCACTTGTGCCCCAGCTAAATGTGTCTTGTCAACAACAGCGGTTTTAATGAAAATGTAAAATCCATGTAGAATAAGTAACTTGTCTGTCCATTTTACTATAGAGATGGTGTGAGCCAATACCAGACTGCTCATTGGTCATGTGACATCAGACATACCCATGGCCTTCCATTCTACTGCCAACCGCATTCACAACTCGGCCGGGTGTCTGATCAAAGGTTTAACCCGCAATCATGGAAGTCAACTCTGTTTCTTCCTGTTTTGTTCCCTCTTTCAGGACCTCCAGTGACATATGGCCTGTAGGTCACATGCGCTGACGGGACCTCTGGCCTGGAAGTCCCTCTGTTCACATGGCCCTTTATGGAGGCCTTTTCATTTCCGTCTGTCTCTGGAAAGGGAAGCGGTCATTGTGAGAGTGGTCATGTGCTACGGTGGTTTCTCCCCACCGTGTGTTCAGTCTTGTAGTCACACAATCATGACCCACATGGGAGTTTAAATGAAAGGTTAATAGATATTCCCACCATTCTGTGCTGCCTTTTAAGGAATGGCTATTTTCCTTTTTAGTCCTTAGGCTGAAATAGCAGAGGTCAGGTCCCACTGGACTGGCATCACAGCACTACCATTGGCACAGCTTGCCATATGCTAAATCACTTGACAGGGTTCTTTTCATAGCTTAAATGATCTGTTTCAGACGACCATTCCCATTTCCAAGTCAGTTTTCCTGAGCGATTGATATATCTGCAAACTTGATGAAGTTCATCAGAGAACCACAGGTGAATCACGTTCTCTGGTCTCAGTGCTTTGCGTCAACCTTCCTTGGGTCAGGCTCGGCCACTCTGTTGGGACCACATGTCTAGAGTATCCCTATCCGCTGTAGTCCAAACATGCACTTGTGTTTGTTCAAGGTCAATGTCCTGGAATCGCCTGAAAACCGGCCTCAGTGTCTGTCCCAACTGTGTCACTTTCTACATACCATACCACATCATCTGAGTACCACACACCTACAATACCAATTCATTGCATAAGATTTAATTAGAGTTCTGTCTCTGGAGTAAATTGTACCTGACAAAATCCTTTTCTAGCATCTGCTAGTGTGATCTCCTCAGGCAGAACCCGTGACATTCTGGAATGACCGCCTTGTTCTCCTCTTAGATCCACACACTGTCTAGGTTCTTTACTGTCTTTCTTTGGTGGAATAAGAAAAATGAGGAAAAAACTCCCCCATGTGTGATCTAAAGATCTCTCTCTGTTCCTACACTTTCATCTCTGCTTGTGTTTCACTCCTTCCTTCATCTTTACTTCTCTGTTTCATTCTTTACTGCTCCTGCCTTTTTCTTCTCTACAGAACAAACAACACACATCTTTATTTGTCATGCAGTGAAGCACACATGACAGTGCAGGGAGGCAGCGACGCCGGGACACACACATGTAAATTACTGTAGCGTCTGCCGATGACTAACCTAACCCTCCCATCGCCCTTCTCCTGCTCCTAACCCTCCCATCGCCCTTCTCCTGCTCCTAACCCTCCCATCGCCCTTCTCTTCTCCTGCTCCTAACCCTCCCATCGCCCTTCTCTTCTCCTGCTCCTAACCCTCCCATCACCCTTCTCTTCTCCTGCTCCTAACCCTCCCATCGCCCTTCTCTTCTCCTGCTCCTAACCCTCCCGTCACCCTTCTCTTCTCCTGCTCCTAACCCTCCCATCGCCCTTCTCTTCTCCTGCTCCTAACCCTCCCATCACCCTTCTCTTCTCCTGCTCCTAACCCTCCCATCGCCCTTCTCTTCTCCTGCTCCTAACCCTCCCATCGCCCTTCTCTTCTCCTGCTCCTAACCCTCCCGTCAACCTTCTCTTCTCCTGCTCCTAACCCTCCCATCGCCCTTCTCCTGCTCCTAACCCTCCCATCGCCCTTCTCTTCTCCTGCTCCTAACCCTCCCATCGCCCTTCTCTTCTCCTGCTCCTAACCCTCCCGTCAACCTTCTCTTCTCCTGCTCCTAACCCTCCCATCGCCCTTCTCTTCTCCTGCTCCTAACCCTCCCATCACCCTTCTCTTCTCCTGCTCCTAACCCTCCCATCGCCCTTCTCTTCTCCTGCTCCTAACCCTCCCATCGCCCTTCTCTTCTCCTGCTCCTAACCCTCCCATCGCCCTTCTCTTCTCCTGCTCCTAACCCTCCCGTCCAACCTTCTCTTCTCCTGCTCCTAACCCTCCCATCGCCCTTCTCTTCTCCTGCTCCTAACCCTCCCATCGCCCTTCTCTTCTCCTGCTCCTAACCCTCCCATCGCCCTTCTCTTCTCCTGCTCCTAACCCTCCCATCGCCCTTCTCTTCTCCTGCTCCTAACCCTCCCATCGCCCTTCTCTTCTCCTGCTCCTAACCCTCCCATCGCCCTTCTCTTCTCCTGCTCCTAACCCTCCCATCACCCTTCTCTTCTCCTGCTCCTAACCCTCCCATCGCCCTTCTCTTCTCCTGCTCCTAACCCTCTCATCGCCCTTCTCTTCTCCTGCTCCTAACCCTCCCGTCACCCTTCTCTTCTCCTGCTCCTAACCCTCCCATCGCCCTTCTCTTCTCCTGCTCCTAACCCTCCCATCGCCCTTCTCTTCTCCTGCTCCTAACCCTCCCATCGCCCTTCTCTTCTCCTGCTCCTAACCCTCCCATCGCCCTTCTCTTCTCCTGCTCCTAACCCTCCCATCGCCCTTCTCTTCTCCTGCTCCTAACCCTCCCATCGCCCTTCTCTTCTCCTGCTCCTAACCCTCCCATCGCCCTTCTCTTCTCCTGCTCCTAACCCTCCCATCGCCCTTCTCTTCTCCTGCTCCTAACCCTCCCATCGCCCTTCTCTTCTCCTGCTCCTAACCCTCCCATCACCCTTCTCTTCTCCTGCTCCTAACCCTCTCATCGCCCTTCTCTTCTCCTGCTCCTAACCCTCCCATCGCCCTTTCCCAAGAGCAGCCGGGAGCGGGAGCTGCACCCAGGGACCAATCAAAGCGCTCCTGTCTGTCTTCATCAGGGTTCAAGTCCAATGTTGTGTTCATCTTGAAATTGCTTAGATTCTGACTGAGTGATAGACCACTGGGTTAGAGCAAAACTGGTTAACAGGGGCTTGAGAGTGGGCACATGTTACATATCTCATATATACTGGCATAGTCTATGTAACAGAGTTAGAAATAGTGGCTATGTGAGTTTTGCTGTAATTGAGCAGCTCAAGTAGTGTTAGTGGTTGTAGAGCCCCCTCTGGAGTTGTGGTGTACTGCAGGTATTTTGTATTTGCATTTTGTCCCTGTGGAGTTTCCGTACCCTAGCAGGCTTGACTGCATTGTATGTTTGTGTTCCGCGTAAAATGCTCCTTGCATTTTATTTGTGTCGGGGGAAAAACGCAATTTAAGTTGAAAACGTTGATATATTACATATACTATTGGTTTTGGCATACACTGTGATGATTTCTGTTAAGTTTTGTCCACTGATTGTAAGTATAGACCACGTTTCTGTTTAGGGGCTAGTAACGTTCCACATTCATTGCAGTCCCTGTTCTGGATGTCGGATATCAAAATGTGTATTTGTATTTTGCATATGCACAGACCCAGAGGAATTGCAGACACCTGGAAGACCAGTGTTTTATTGTGTGTCTTCCACTCAGGTATGTTGCTTCAAATAGAAATCGGCTTTTCTCAGAGCTCTAAATTCAGGCATGTGTTGTGTAAATTCTGCTGTCATATTGGTTATACTGGTTTTCGTTCTAAATAATGTATTTGTAATGTTTGAAGGAAATGTGTGTTCTTTCTGTTAACAAATGATCCCGATGTTGGAGAGAGAAAGCAGAGCAGTAGCGGTAGGCTTGACTGCATGAGCCCCAGAGGAATTGCAGACTCCTGGAAGACCAGTGTTTTATTTTGTCTTCCACTCAGAATAAAGTGCTAAAAGCACATCGTTACCTGTCCTTTGACCTTCGTCACACCTGCTCCATTCACACCAGGCCCCACTTTCACCAGGTATGTCTCCTATAGTGCAGTGTAACATCATCTTGATATTACTGTACTTAATACCTCAAATTAGGTAGGGCCAGGCCAGCAAGTTTCTGAAAGGCACTATTTTTAATTGTACATGGTTTACCATTCTAAACAATGTTATGCTCCTCTCCAATGAGTTAAAGGATGATTTTGAGGACTACTATTATTTATACTATTTATTGTTGTGATGCACTATCTATCTATTATATAGCCCATATGCTTAATTATTGATGTGTTCGTACTTCTCTCTTCTTGCTGCTGCTATGCCCTGGGGATTATTCAGGTGTGAATCATGTAACATTCATTTTAATGAGGTGCAGTGGCAGGGTCTGCAACCTGAAATGAAAAGGCAGGTGTGATCTCAGAGATTCGGGATTAGAGGAAACATTTCTCTTTTTCCCTCATTGATTTTATAGCAAACAGGTAAAGTCTGCCAGACCTGGAGTAGTTAAAACTATTTTTACACACCACTGGCCTCCCCCTCTGCCCCCCCTCTCTCCTCCCCCCTCTCTCTCCTCCCCATCTCTCTCTACCCCATCTCTCTCTCCTCCTCCATCTCTCTCTCCTCCTCCATCGCCCTCCTCCCCTCTCTCTCTCCTCCATCTCTCTCCTCCCCTCTCTCTCTCCTCCCCCATCTCTCTCTCCTCCCCCCTCTCTCCCCCGCTCTCTCTCATCCCCATCGTGCTCCTCCTCCCCTCTATCTCTCCTCCCCAATCTCTCTCCTCCCCATCTCTTCCCTCCTCCATCTCTCTCCTCTCTCTCTCTCTCCTCCCGCCGCTCTCTCTCCTCCCCTCTCTCTCCTCCACCATCTCTCTCTCCTCCCCATCTCTCTCCTCCCATCTCTCTCCCCCCCGCTCTCTCTCTCCTCCTCCATCTCTCTCTCTCCTCCCATCTCTCTCCTCCCCCCTCTCTCTCTCCTCCTCCATCTCTCTCTCCTCCCCTCTCTCTCCTCCTCCCCCATCTCTCTCTCCTCCCCTCTCTCTCCTCCTCCATCTCTCTCTCCTCCCCTCTCTCTCCTCCTCCCCATCTCTCTCCTCCATCCCTCTCTCTCCTCCTCCATCTCTCTCCTCCCCTCTCTCTCTCCTCCCCTCTCTCTCTCCTCCCCCATCTCTCTCCCCCGCTCTCTCTCATCCCCATCGTGCTCCTCCTCCCCTCTATCTCTCCTCCCCAATCTCTCTCCTCCCCATCTCTTCCCTCCTCCATCTCTCTCTCCTCCCGCCGCTCTCTCTCCTCCCCTCTCTCCTCCACCATCTCTCTCTCCTCCCCATCTCTCTCCTCCCCTCTCTCTCCCCCCCGCTCTCTCTCTCCTCCTCCATCTCTCTCTCTCCTCCCATCTTTCTCCTCCCCCCTCTCTCTCTCCTTCTCTCCTCCTCCCCCATCTCTCTCTCCTCCCCTCTCTCTCCTCCTCCATCTCTCTCCTCCCATCTCTCTCCTCCCCCCTCTCTCTCTCCTTCTCTCCTCCTCCCCCATCTCTCTCTCCTCCCCTCTCTCTCCTCCTCCATCTCTCTCCTCCCCTCTCCTCCTCCCCATCTCTCTCCTCCCTGTGTGTTGCAGGTCTGAAGTCCACAGCCCCAGCATTCATGCGTCGAGGTCGGGCCAAGATGGCAGTTCTGCCCCCCCCTCCTGGGCTCAGTGACTCAGAGGAGGAGGAGGAGGAGGAGGAGGAGGAGGAGGAGTGGACCCCTCGTCTGGAGAGACCCCCTCCAAGTACGCACCCAGAGAAGTAGTAGTACTAGCACAGTCATGTATAGTATTGTACTAATATAGCAATAGTGTAGTAGTGTAGTAGTACTAGTGTAGTAGTAGGTTAGTACTAGTATCGTAGTAGCACTAGTATAGTAGTAGGCTAGTACTAGTATCGTAGTAGCACTAGTATAGTAGTAGGCTAGTACTAGTATCGTAGTAGCACTAGTATAGTAGTAGTACTATTATAGTAGGAGTCTAGTACTAGTAGCGTAGTAGTATGTGTAGTAGTATTAGTATAGTAGTATAGTAGTAGTGTGGTAATAGTAGTATAGTAGTAGTCAGTACTGTAGTAGATGTTGTGTTATGATGACAGTGTCAGCTTGGGACCCGCGCCCTCTCAAGGGGGAGTGTGTAGCTGCGTTATACTCCAGTGTTAGTGGGGTTTAAGTGTGTACTCTTGTCAGTTTCACTGAGTGACATGCTAACCCTGTGTGTGTGTCTATGATGTGTGTGTCTCAGAGGTGAACCAGGGGTCAGAGGTGAGCCACAGAGCGGGGAACCTGAGAGACAGAGCCAGAGTCAACTACACTGAGCAGAAGAAACCAAAAGATGACCACTACCTCTGTAAGAGAGAGCTGCTCTCTCTCTATCTCTCTCTCTCTCTCTCTGTATCTGTCACTCGTCTCTCTCTCTCTCTTTATCTCTCCTCAGTCTCTTTATCTCTCCCTTATAAGCTCAGTTTAGTTTTGCCAATTTGGAACCTTGGAATATTCTAAAACTGCTGTTTTCTAGATTAATTTTAAAGACTCATGACAACACAGTCATTCTGGAACTAGTGTCTTATCTTGACTGTTGTATGTCAACCCGGCTTTAGTCACTCCACACACACACACACACACACACGCACACACACGCACACACGCACACACAGTCACTCACTCTCTGTCTCTCATCTGTCTCTTTAAACCCCTTGTCGCTCTCCATCTCTACCTCTATCTCTCTCTGATGCATTACATCTCTCTCCTCCCCCTCTCCCGTCCTCTTCAGACTGTGAGGAGTGTGAGTCTTTCTTCCTGAAGGAATGTGAGCTCCATGGCCCCCCCCTCTTCATACCGGACACCCCGGTGGTCCTGGGGGTGTCTGACCGGGCCAGACAGACCCTCCCACACGGCCTGGAGGTCAAGAGGTCACGGATACCCGGGGCGGGGCTGGGAGTCTTCAACTGTGGGGAGGCGGTTGCCAAGGGAACCCACTACGGCCCCTATGAGGGGGAGGTGATGGAGAAGGAGGAGGCCATCAAGAGCGGATACTCCTGGGTGGTGGGTATGAGGGCGGTGGGGAGGGTGTGTGTGTGTGTGTGTGTGTGTGTGTGTGTGTGTGTGTGTGTGTGTGTGTGTGTGTGTGTGTGTGTGTGTGTGTGTGTGTACTCCTGGGTGGTGGGTATGAGGGCAGTGGGGTGTGTGAATGTGTGTTTTGATGATCTCCATGAACTAATGTTCAATCAAAAGATTGATCTCAGGAGGGTATTTTCCTTAGAAAAGACATCTGTGTTCTCAGATCTACAAGAGCAGAAACTGTGACAACAAGTACATTAATGCCAAAAGAGAGACGCACTCCAACTGGATGAGGTGAGGAACCAGTGCTCTCCATCTACTTCCCTCCTCTTTCTCACTAAAGTAAACCATCTCTCCAGTCTATCTTTCCCTCCCTCCGTACAGTCAGTCCCTACATCACTCACCCACTTTTTTTCCCTCCCTCTCTTCCGTCATCCCTCCTTCCTCCCGTCTCTCCCTCAATCACCAGTTTGTTTTTACAAAACCTCCCCTCTAGACTTGTCACGGTACTAATTCGTTACTTACATTGCTGCAGTACTGACGGTACCCGTTTTTCCATGGTACCGAAGGTACCGTGTTTTCTATTTAATTTGCCACTTGTCGTCTTCTACACTGCTGCGTGCTGCTGTCCAATCACAGCGCACCGTCCATGACAGCAGCGTAGAAGAAGACAAGCGTTTGCCTGTAATTCATTTTGTGAAAATATGAGCCGGTTTTGAGCGTAAGATTGAACATGTTTATTAGCGGCGCATTTCTTTCAAAACCATGCGTTTTTGAAGACGTAACCCTCCTGCTTCTGTGAGTAGCCTATCTTTGAAATTTCTCTGCGATACTGTATCGAGTAGTTTTGATCCCAGAACCAGGCGGAATGACCGTTGAACCTGATTTCGCTAATGTGGGGGATAAGGGACTGCTAGTCCGTCAGGTTAGCTGTTGTGTCAGGGGCTACCTAGTTTATGTGCTGCAAGACTTAAGTGGAATTATGACTGGACTTTTTCAGTCATCTAGGCTGCAACCCCCACGCCTTGTCGATCCCGCCCGAGCCCGACGCAACTGACCGCTAGTTCAACCCAATAACGTTACGTTACTCGATGATTACTTAAGACTGTCACTACAAAACACTACGATGACGACCGAGTTCAGCTAGAAACAGGTAAGCACGCGAGTAGGAGAAGCCATCTATTAGCCATTTGGTAAGGATAATTCATGTAGATGATAATGTGAAAATATAAGTGATTGACATTGTGTAGGGCACTGTGTGTATTGACACTTGGGCTGTGGGAGTGACAGCGTGTAGCATGTTATGTTTTATGTTTCGGTGCTAGTAGACCCAAGTTTGGGGAGATGCCATTTGAGGAAGAACCGTGATGAGGATCTCGGTTCTTTTTTATGACCTGCGCTAGCCTCTTGCTAGCAAATTAGCGATAGCACTAGCCTGTAG
The DNA here is from genome assembly GCF_949987555.1 of Borostomias antarcticus. Taxonomy (NCBI): domain Eukaryota; kingdom Metazoa; phylum Chordata; class Actinopteri; order Stomiiformes; family Stomiidae; genus Borostomias; species Borostomias antarcticus. Next base: position 16,367,214 of record NC_140253.1, read on the forward strand.
CACTGTTGACACTTGTCACGTGGTTTGTCTAAATAAACACGTCGTCATTTGGTTGAAGCTGTGTGATGAGCGAGCAAGAACGCTATAGTTTAGTTGAATTGCTGCTTGCGATACTCATGCACGTTGTACTTTACACGCGTGCATGTATTACTCACACACACGCGCGTACGCCGTGGTACCGAAATTGGTACAGAGTACCGTGGAAATTTACTGGTACCGGTACCGACTACTGAATTTCTGGTACCGTGACAAGCCTACTCCCCTCTCTCTCTCCCCCAGGTATGTGAACTGTGCCCGTACTGAGGAAGAGCAGAACCTCGTAGCGTTTCAGTACCGTGGAGGGATCCTGTATCGCTGCTGTCGGCTGCTGGCTGTCGGGGAGGAGCTGCTGGTCTGGTACGGACAGGAGTACAGATACAAGAGCATCTCCTTCGACTACTTCTGGAACAAAGAGAGCACCGCTAGAGGTAGCTGTCCTCGACTCTCCTTCCCCCTGTCTCCTCCTCTCGATGATCCACCTCTTTCCTTAGTACGAAAAGAACAAGAGCCTTCTAGAATCCACTGTCCAAGTAGCCTTTCCCCCATGGCGCCAGCCAGCAGGCATACGCAGCGGGAAATTCAGGACACTCATGGATGCAAGGAAACGGGACGCTACGTCACGAACTGGCGAACAATGGCGTCTGCGCAAATCACCATTGTTTGAACAGAATGGAATGCTGCTAGTGGCCATGGACCATGTTAGCTTTACTAACGTTAAGGAGTGCTGGCTAGCTTATTCTAGCTATCTAAGTTAGCTAACGTTAAGGAGTGCAGGCTAACTTATTCTAGCTGTCTAAGTTAGCTAACGTTGAGTGCTGGCTAGTAGGGATGTCAATTTTAGAATGTTTTCTTTATCGATAATTGGTAATGTTAACGATCAGTTAATCGATTAATTCAATACAAATGCTATCATAATATTATTAATAATAATAATAATAATAATAATCGTTTTTGTTCCTCAATCCGTTTCATCATTTTCTCATCAACATTCCTCAATCAGTTTTATTCCTTTCTCAACATTAGGAATTAGGTTATTAAAATGAAAATAAAACATTAACTTAACATTCCTCCAAAATGAACTTGGTTAATAAGGAAAAACTAACAGAATGAATTATTCTGTTATTCTAACGAAATCTGCACATCTGACATTTAGCGGCCTACTTGTTCTTGTTAAGGAAGATCAGACGTGTTCGGGTGTGAGTTCTATTAATACATCCATGGTTGGGAGCGGAGCCTGGTAACAAGCAGTCCAGCGTTAGAAAATGCCCTCTCCGATGGCACTGATGTCGCGGGAATGCAGAGGTACTGGCGTGCTAACTGTGTCAATCTGGGGAATCTCGTGGCGTTAACATTCCACCAGTCTTTCGGATTTGTATCCAGTTGTGGGGGCACAAAGTTCTCAACCTCCATGTCGCCAATAGCAGGAGCGGCTGCGTACCCAAAAGAAGAGCCATGGCTGAGACATTACGCACGGCTGCTTCAGCTCCCGGTGCTGGCTGAACGTCTGCATCGAGAAAGCAGAAGGATGAACTGCGCTTAGCTGACAAGAAAAGAGCACGGCTAGCTGGTGGTGCTCGGAAGAAAGTTAGCTTGGAGCTAGAAGTATAAGGTGGTCTTAACGGCCGCTCTCGGGAGTGGTGGTCGTAACTCCCAAACGCAGTGACGAGTGATTTCTGGGTTTGTGCTAGCGACTTTTTCAACTGCAACGGAAAAGTAACCGACTCTCCTACAATTACATAGCATAGAGAGTCTACCTTCATATCTTCTGCTTGTTATGCGCATATTAAGTTAAAAACGACCACAAATCATCACTATGAATTCTGTGAAGTGTCTCCCTGAAAATATTGCGTGGCGATGCCTCGTCATTGTATTAGAATTCCATATTACTGTACCAACGTTACTGTCCATAGGAGTTGGTGGAATGGGAGTTAACGTAGCCCCCCTCCGCGATTCCAAATTGCAGCGCTATCATCCAAATTAGCAACCCAGTTTAAAACCGACCAATTGCCGCTAGATTTGAAAACAGGAATTGTTTAGAGGACACTTTGAGCTACAAAGAAAGCTTAATTGTTATCACCAAACGTTGTCTGGTTATATACATTTACAGTTTTTGTGGCGTTGTCGCCTCAGAGTGTGCATTAATGTAGCCACTTCCACTAAACTTTCACTTTCTGTTTACGTACCGGTAGGCCACGTTGATTTGTTTTGTTGGATGACACAGGGCATATTTTTTGATTTGTGAAACGTTTTTGCAATAAAAGTTCTGAAATTAAGGGATTATGTCCATGAGAGTTTAATTTTAAGAAATAAAGGCCTGCCTCTAATATAGGCCTGCCACCAATAAAGGCCTGGGGCTCTCTGCAGCTCAGTAAATAAAGTCCCTTGCCACTATTAGAGGATTTACGGTACACAATCCTATATCGAGTAAAATCCCATTATCGAGTAAATCCTTAACGATCAATTAATCGATTTTCAATTAATTGATTGCATCCCTACTGGCTAGCTTATTCTTCCTATCTAAGTTAGCTAACATTAAGGAGTGCTGGCTAGCTTATTCTAGCTATCTAAGTTAGCTAATGTTAAAGGAATAGTAAAGGGAAAATGCATGTTTAGCCCTGTTTTAAGGTTACTTATGATCATATACAATGGTTCAGATCAAAACGTTGACAAAACGATCACTTTTGAGAAAGTCTGATAATTGCTCTACCACCGTTTTCATTACATGGATATACTTTGCTTGTGCTGGATTTTAAATTTCTTCTACAGGCCTCCGAATTACACCAAAGTTATCTCAGTGAGTCAAACGTCTTATAATATGCCGTAAATAACGTCCAGGTTGTCAAAAACGAGCATTCTCCTTCAAGGCGAGACACTGCAGGTGAATAGGGTAAAAAATGTATTTTGTGGCATTTTGTGTACCTCCATGTTGCATTCTTTGCAACAAGCTGTCACTGGACATTCGGTGGTACACCGGCATCATCTTGGTCCCTATTTCTTTGGAAATAAAATTTCCAGCATGGCGTCTGTGTCTTTGATTTGATTCACTTTATTTATCCCGAAGGAAATTAAAATGCCACGTAGCTCATAAAACAGCCATAAAAACAACACAAGACAACAATACACATATAGAAACATACAAGATAAGGACAGACCAAAAACATCAGACATGTACGTTGTTAAAAACAATGGATGTGTTGTACACCAAGTGATCTCCAGTTAAAAGCCATAGTGTCATAATGGTGCGTTATTAATAAGTGCAATCCCTGTGGCCACGCCCAGATTGTGTGGAGTTGAATAGTCTAATGGCTGTTGGGAGGAAGGACTTCCTCAAGCGTTCTGTTCTGCAGTGCATGGTGGTGAGTCTGTTACTGAAAGTGAGAGTGCTCCTGTGTGCCATCAGTGACTGGTGTAGTGGGTGCTGTGGGTTGTCCATGATTGATAGAACCTTCTTCAGGGTCCTCCTCTCAGCCACCTCCACCAGTGAGTCCAACTGCAGACCGAGGATCGAGCCGGCTTTTTTGATCACCTTAATGAGCCGGCCCGCCTCCTTGTCCTTGATGGCTCCTCCCCAGCAAACAACGCCGTACAAGAGGGCGCCGGCCACCACGGAGCTGTAAAACATCTGCAGCATTTTGCTGCAGACATTAAAGGACCGCAGTCTCCTCAGGAAGAACAGGCGGCTCTGGCTCTTCTTGTAGAGAGCCTCTGTGTTGGTGGACCAGTCAAGTTTGTCATTCAGGTGTACCCCAAGATACTTGTAAGACTGGACCACCTCCACATCCTCCCCCCTGATGGTCACTGGTAGTAGGGGAGGCCTGTTCTTCCTGAAGTCCACCACCATCTCCATTGTCTTGGAGTTGTTTAGCTGGAGGTGGTTGTCCTCACACCACTCCACAAAGTTGTTAATCATGTTTCTGTACTCCCCCTCCTGCCCATCTCTGATACACCCCATTACTACAGAATCATCAGAGAATTTCTGAAGATGGACTGACTCTGAGTTGTAGGTGAAGTCAGAGGTGTACAGAGTGAACAGGAAGGGAGAGAGGACAGTTCCCTGTGGGGCCCGTGTGTTGCTCACCAGAGTCCTGGAGACACAGTCCCGTAGCCTGACGTACTGTGGCCTCCCCGACAGGTAGTCCACAATCCAGGATACCAGGGAGCAGTCAACATCCATCGCCTTGAGCTTCTCACCTAGCAGTTGAGGCTGGATGGTATTGAAGGCGCTGGAGAAATCAAGAAACATGATCCTCACAGCGCCTCCCGGCCTGTCTAGGTGAGAGTAGGCCCTATGGAGCAGGTAGTTGACTGCATCCTCCACCCCAGATGTCTCTGGTGTTTCATCTTTCTCCTCTGCTTTTTTGTACCAACACCAGGATGAATTACACCTGGTGTGCATTGGACTGTTCAGTAGACATGGAATGAAGAAGACCTGCCCATATTTCTGCCTTCATAATGTCTAAGGAACCCTGGTTGTTTAAGATTGCCCCTCTGTAATAATTTGAAGGGTTTTGCATTTGTTTGCTGTGAGCTTCCCCACCCCCTTCCCTCCTAACCTCCCCCCTGTGCTAGACTTCCTCAAAGCTGTCCCCATCCGCTTGTGGGCATGATTTATGCACTCCAGCTAAACAATTTGATTCCCAGGGTAAGGGTCTTGTGATTGGACCTCTAAAAAGGCGGTACTGTCCCCATCCGACAGCATTTCGGTGTACCGCACCTGGTGGCGGTTCACAGACCTGGCCCACATCCTACGGGCAGCCTCCTTCTCCATGGCCTTGCTCGATCCAGCAAAGCTTTTTGCACAGTCTTGCTTGTGCACCTCTCTCCAGCTCTCCAACTCCTGCATGGTGATTTTCCCCTTTCGCTTTGCATTGTGTTTGAGGGCACAAGCATGACAGTATGAGGATAAAACCTCATAGTCCACAACAAGTCCTGTGACGAGGTCAATGCAAACTCCAATTCCATAGTGGGAACTGAAGCCCCTCTTCTGCCATGTGCCATCAAACGAGACGCTTATGTTGATCACTGCATCAGGATCCTCCCTCAGCTCTGCCACGTCTGGGTCCAGGTCAGCATATGCCTGCCTGACCTGCTCCCTGGTCCTGTGGAGTGACTCAAGGCCTCTCTCACTTTCTGCCACTGAAATAAAAAGGATAGGCTATAGGCTCTCCTCATCTGGTCAAGTTGTACAGCTGCTTTTCTTTTTTCTTTAGTGGCGGACAGAACAGGGTCTAGGTGGCGGACAGGACATAATACTTTTGTGTTAGAAAAGCCTATGAATAGAAATTAATTCTGTCGTGTGTGTGTGTGTGTGTGTACTAGCCTATGTAGGCTGCATATTTTGTATGAAACCAATCATGACCAAAACCAATCATAATCTGTTCATTCTGTTATTTATTAAAATGTTATTAATTTACTTATGTATTTATTTATTACAGTAGGCCACTGTATAGTTAACAGTATTTACATTTGTGTTTCTGTGTTGAGCTGTCTATAATATCAAATCTTATTCTGGGACAATTAAGTCTAAATCTAATGATAGACTCATAAAGCAATATGACTTTTCATCTTGGCCACTTTGTCCAGTCACATTGACTGCATTCTAGGAGCAAACTGCTGCAGAACCCTTGATGGACCCTATGTTGATGTGTAGCCCTGCCCCTGCACAATTCGGACAGATCACCCCTTAATTAGCTCCTTCAAATGTGAAACGTGCAGAATCAGCCACTGCTGTGTTGCGCAATTCTCAGGCGCCCTGTCAGACTCCGCTTTCCCGAGTGACAGCTTTCGCAAGGAGGCTGAGATAATTTCATCCCTGATCATTTCTTTCTCTCCATTACTTTCTTCCACGATCATTTCTTCCTCTCCATTACTTTCTTTCTTTTCTTTCTTCTGTTTTCTTGCCAGTGACAGCTTTTTCTGTTTGACAGTCTACGAGGCAAATATTTCGGCATCTTGACAGGATTTTTAAAGGTCCCGCGAAAGAATAATCTCCCGTTGTCAGACACAAGCCTCGGCCAAGGAGATTTTGTGTTTAGCTCCAAACCCACCCTTATAAGTTAATGATTTGGTTTGGTTGTGCACACAAGTAGAGCTTTCCAGCGATACCTCACACACACAGTGGCTGCTGTTCAAGCCGGCAGCGTTAGCTGGAACTTTGATGAATTCAGGTGAAATAGTGCCGCATCATAGACTAAAAGTAGTGAAATAAGCACCCAAACCTTTATCTTTATTTTGAGCGTTATCTTTCCACTAGTCTGAAAGAGGACATGTTAGAGAACAAAAGTAGCTCAGAATCTCAAAAAAAAAAAGAAAAAAAGAAGCACCACCTTAGCCTACCATGTCTCGCCTTAAAGCGGAAGTTTACATACGTATGTGCTGCGACTAAATAGTTTGATGCTAAATATAAAAAAAAAGCCTTTCCAGATGAACTAGAATCTTACTTTATGGCGAATTATATGCCAGAACGCCAACTAACACCTAGGTGAGTTTCTTGTCTTTGAAATCGAGAGTTTCACATGTTTTTGAATGCTTTTTCAAGATGCACATCCATTGTATGACCAAAACGGTGGTAGAGCAATTATCAACTTTCTCAAAAATGCTAGTTTTGTCACCATTTTGATCTGAATCATTGTATATGATCACAAGTAACCCTAAAACAGGGCTAAACATGCATTTTCCCTTTACTATTCCTTTAAGGAGTGCTGGCTAACTTATTCTAGCTATCTAAGTTAGCTAACGTTAAGGAGTGCTGGCTAGCTTTTTCTAGCTATCTAAGTTAGCTAACATTAAGGAGTGCAGATCCTTTTTAATGTCTGTCTCTCTCTTTCACTCTACCAGGAGAGATGTCAGAGCTGTCCCAGTTTTCCTGTTCTGATTGCCCGTTATCCTACACCTCCCAGATCTACCTCCACAAGCACATCAAGAGGAGCCATGACAACCTCTACGTCTCTCTGCTGAGGAACGGAGAGATCAGACCAGAGATTCTCTCCTCCTCTTCTCGATCACTCCCCATCACCACCTCCAACACCCCGCTCACCCCAGCTCCTGCCCGGAGACAGAAAGACACTGACAACCCAAGAACGTACCACTGTGACCAGTGTGGAAAGAACTTCACTAAAGAGGACCATCTCAGGACACACCAGCATGGTCATACAAGAGAGAAGCCGTACCACTGTGACCAGTGTGGGAAGAACTTCACTCTGTCAGGAGACTTAAAGAGACACCAGCTTGTTCATACAGGAGAGAAGCCATACCCCTGTGAGCAGTGTGGGAAGAACTTCAGCCGAGAGGCTAATCTCAGGAAACACCAGCGTGTTCATACAGGAGAGAAGCCATACCATTGTGACCAGTGTGGGAAAAACTTCACTCAGTTAGCAAACTTAAAGGATCACCATCTGATCCATACTGGAGAGAGGCGATACCACTGTAACCAGTGTGGGAAGAACTTCAGCCGAGAGGACCATCTCAGGAAACACCAGCGTGTTCATACAGGAGAGAAGCCATACCACTGTGACCAGTGTGGGAAAAACTTCACTCAGTTAGGCAGCTTAAAGGAACACCATCTGGTCCATACAGGAGAGAGGCAGTACCACTGTGACCAGTGTGGGAAGAGCTTCACTCTGTCAAGAGGCTTAAAGCAACACCAGCGTATTCATACGGGGGAGAAGCCGTACCACTGTGACCAGTGTGAGAAGAGCTTCATTCAGTCAATACATTTAAAGAGACACAAGTGTGTTCATACAGTAGGGAGCCCTTAGGAGTAGAAATCTTTCCCGCAGGATCTCAACACACCGACTGCGTCATTCAGCAGTACCGCTCGCATGCCTCAAGAGGGAGATACTACTCATTGACCCATTGCTGTAACCTTTCTGGATGGCACAGTAGCCAGTAAAGTTAAGCAAGGGAGATTTCTCCCTTCAATCATCAAGTAGCCTAAAATGTGTCCTTTCATTGTTTCATCATTTTGTTCAGTAAATGTAAGTGTAAATGTTAGTGTAAATAGTTATTTTCTAAACATTCTATGAAGGCCACGATACACAGCACATTAGATGAGCAGGCTTACCTTGTTCTCAAACTCCTTGTTCTCCGACTGGTTGTAATTTAATTATTACGAGCATAGCCTGTCTATCTACAGTATCTATCTCTGTGTAAGCTACATTTCTCAGTTTGACCGGTCTGAATTGAATTGGATAGCTACAGCAGAGACAGTAGCCTAGATAAAATTGGTCCCTCATTTTCAACAGTCAGAGTTCAGACATTAAATATACAATCAATAAATGTCACTAAACCAGTTAGGACTATTTCATTTCAACCTGTATTTAACAACGCATGATACATTTATTCGATTCAAGGCACACACAAACCCGGCTTCCCAAGTGGTACCGTCCTACCAATTGATGTTTGAGGGTAGTACCTTTAGAATTCTATTAAATCTTGTTAAAAAGGAAAGACTTCTGTTATTTGTATTATTGTTTTGATTTCATTACTTTTATTACGTAACAACAATGACGGTACAGTAGCCTATCCCTTGAGGTCTGTAGCTGTGCACTTTATAAAATAAAGGAATAGTAAAGGGAAAATGCATGTTTAGCCCTGTTTTAAGGTAACTTATGATCATATACAATGGTTCAGATCAAAACGTTGACAAAACTAGCACTTTTGAGAAAGTCTGATAATTGCTCTACCACCGTTTTGGTCATACAACGGATGTAGGTGGGCACCTTGAAAAATCTTTCAAAAACATGTTAAACTCAATTTCAAAGACATGAAGCTCACCGAGGGGGTAATTGGTGTCCCTTGGTGTTCTGACATCAAATTCGACACAAAGTATTAATCCTGTAGGGTTTTATTGATCATTTTATGAAATCCATTGACTTGTATTGATGCGACCGTTGTAGATGTGTAGATCAATATACAGAGGGGATTCAGGAAGCGGAACTACTTACGGTAAATATTGTTATTGTTTATCAATCAATCAATCAAAGCTTTATTTGTATAGCGCATTTCATACCCAGAGGCAACACAATGCGCTTTACAGAGAACAAGGGAGGTGGGCATACGACCCACTCTCTACATATTCCAGAGGGAAGAAAAAAAACAGTAATCACCCGGGGGCCAGATAAGTGAGCTGAAAAAATTCTTCCCTGACCCCTCTCAACAAGGCGATCGAGCAAGCTCCAGGAGTATGTTTGTCTACCAGCTAAGAACATTTATAAAGCAATACATTACATTAAATTACATTTCAGAGTAAGAGAGGCTTAAAAAGCATCATAGGAGAGAGGACATTCTACGGACATGCTACGACATCCACAGCAGACACGGGGGTATCTATCGGACTCCGGGAGGTCTGCTGGTGACAGTGGGGCATCCACTGGACATGGTTAGAAGATAGGAGGGAGAGAGAGAGGCACTAGGGAGAGGGAAGGCAGAACAGGGTTAGTAGCACATAGAGCCATACAGACCACACAGATATTGAAACAGGCAACCTGGGGCAAGCTCCTGGAATATATTTGTCTAATGGCTAATAACATTTAAAGAACAATAAATTACATTAAATTAAATTTCAGAGCAAGAAAGGCTAAGAGCATCAGGTCCAGGCCTAAGCCGGATGTGGACTGATGTGTGTGTGTGTGTACGTGTGTGTACTAAATACTACGACATCCACAGCTGACATGGAGGTATCTATCGGACTCAGGGTGGTCTGCTGGCGACAGTAGGGCATCCACTGGACCTGGTTAGAGGATGGGAGGGAGAGAGAGAGGCACTAGGGGAGGCAGAAAACGGTTAGTAGCACACTGAGCCATTGAAGCAACACAGCTGTCAGATCAGAACAAGCCTGTTTCAGGGTAACCAGCTTCTGTACACTACTTGATATACATACAGTGCATAGCAGGATATACACCAATGTTTACAGAGGATTCACAGGTAGGTTTGAGGCTGCCTTTCTGTTGCTAGGCTACCTAGTTTGCGGAAGTTTATGTGCTGCGACTAAATAGTTCTATGCTAAATATTTTAAAAAGCCTTTCCAGATGAACTAGAATCTTACTTTTGGCGAATTATATGTCAGAACGCCAACTAACACCTCGGTGAGTTTCTTGTCTTTGAAATTGAGAGTTTAACAGGTTTTTTGAATGATTTTTCACGGTGCACCACATCCATTGTATGACCAAAACGGTGGTAGAGCAATTATCAGACTTTCTCAAAAGTGCTAGTTTTGTCAACGTTTTGATCTGAACTATTATATATGATCATAAGTAACCTTAAAACAGGGCTAAACATGCATTTTCCCTTTACTACTCCTTTAATGTCCTATCTATAGGAACATGCCTATCTTCTTAATACAGTAGCTATTCCTAAACTCATGGTTTTGTCCTAGACTATCCCAGATCTCATAGGCTATTGTATCTTCCTAATGGAATTCAACGGTCAGCTGTATTTGAATTGATAGTTTCTCTATCTGACTGGACTGGAATATTTGGGGTAGATTGCCAGGTCAACACTTAAAATCGGTCTGGTGCTACGAGAGAAACAGGAGTAGCCTAGTTAGTTTGCTCCGGGTGAGGGAAAAATCAATCAATCAATCAAAGCTTTATTTATATAGCGCATTTCATACCCAGAGGCAACACAATGCGCTTTACAGAGAACAAGGGAGGTGGGCAGACATCCCACCCCTACATATTCCAGAGGGAAGCAAAAAAACAGTAATCACCCGAGGGCCAGATAAGTGAGCTGTAAAAATTCTTCCCTGACCCCTCTCAACGAGGCGATCGAGCAAGCTCCTGGAGTATGTTTGTCTACCGGCTAAGAACATTTATAGAGCAATAAATAACATTAAATTACATTTTCAGAGTAAGAGAGGCTAATAACATCATAGGAGAGATATGGCAAACATTGGTGTATGTCTGTGTGTGCATAAATGTGCCTGGGCCCAGATAGAGGCAGGGGTTTGGGTAGGGTGGGGGGTAGGAAAAGGATACGGACCCGGGTTAGGGTGAGGGGAAGGGGATCTGAGCCCAGGACTGGTGTATGTCAGTGTGTGTGTGAGTGTGCCTGGGTCCAGGTAGAGGCAGGGGTCAGGGGTAGGGTTGGGCTAGGAAGAGGATACGGACCCGGGGTAGGGTGAGGGGAAGGGGGTACTGGACCCAGGCCTAAGGCCGGAAGTGGACTGTTGTATGTCTGTGTGTGTGTGTGTGTGTTAACTAATTTGCTACGACATCTGCAGCAGATACAGGGGCATCCATCGGACTCAGGGTGGTCCATTGGCGACAGCGGGGCATCCACTGGACCTGGTTAGAAGATAGGAGGGAGAGAGAGAGGCACTAGGGAGAGGGGAGGCAGAACAGGGTTAGTAGCACACGGAGCCATATATAGAGCAATACATTACGTCAAACTACATTTTCAGAGCAAGAAAGGCTAAGAGCATCATGGGAGAGGTGTGGCAAACACTAATGTGTGTGTGTGTGTGTGTGTGTGTGTGTGTGCGTGCCTGGGCCCCGATAGAGGCAGGGGTTGGGGTAGGGTGGGGGGTAGGAAAAGGATACGGACCCGGGTTAGGGTGAGGGGAAGGGGATCTGAGCCCAGGACTGGTGTATGTCAGTGTGTGTGTGAGTGTGCCTGGGTCCAGGTAGAGGCAGGGGTCTGGGTTAGGGTTGGGGTAGGAAGAGGATACGGACCCGGGTTAGGGTGAGGGGTAGGGGTACTGGGCCCAGGCCTAAAGCCGGAAGTGGACTGTTGTATGTCTGTGTGTACGTGTGTGTGTGTTAACTAATTTGTTACGACATCTGCAGCAGACACAGGGGTATCTATCGGTCTCAGGGTGGTCTGCTGGTGACAGTGGGGCATCCACTGGACCTGGTTAGAAGATAGGAGGGAGAGAGAGAGGCACTAGGGAGAGGGGAGGCAGAGCAGGGTTAGTAGCACACAGAGCCATATATAGAGCAGTACATTACATCAAACTACATTTTTAGAGCAAGAAAGGATAAGAGCATCATGGGAGAGGTGTGGCAAACCCTGATGTGTGTCTGTGTGTGTGTGCGTGCCTGGGCCCAGATAGAGGCAGGGGTCAGGGGTAGGGTGGGGGGTAGGAAGAGGATACGGACCCGGGTTAGGGTGAGGGGGAGGGGATCTGAGCCCAGGACTGGTGTATGTCTGTATGTGTGTGAGCGTGAGTGTAGGTGTGCCTGGGTCCAGTTAGAGGTAGGGGTCAGGGGTAGGGTTGGGGGTGGGAAAAGGATACGGACCCGGGGTAGGGTGGGGGGAAAGGGAACTGGGCCCAGGTCCAGGCCTAAGCTGGGTGTGGACTGGTGTGTGTCTGTGTGTACGTGTGTGTTAACTAGGTACTACAACATCCACAACTGACACGGGGGTAACTATTGTCTGCGGGCGACAGTGGGGCATCTACTGGACCAATGTATATAGAGGATTCACAGGTAGGTTTGAGGCTGCCTTTCTGTGTCTCAAGTTCCTAGCTAGTGATTGTAGGCTAGGTCGAAAAGGTATGTCTTGAGGTCTCGCTTGAAGACCTCCGTTGTTTCGGCCCTTCTTAGGCACTCCGGTAGGGTGTTCCAGAGGTTGGGGGCATAGAAACTAAAAGCTGCCTCTCCGTGTTTCTTGGTCCTGGCTTTTGGAACTGTTAAGAGTTCAGTACCTGAGGATCTGAGTGGTCTGTTGGGCATGTACTTAACAAGCATGTTTGAAATATATTCTGGTGAGTGATTGTGGAGAGATTTATAGACTAGTAGTAGTATTTTAAAGTCTATTCTAGAGTTGACTGGTAACCAGTGTAGTGATTTTAAGGCTGGTGTGATGTGTGCCCTTCGTCTAGTCTTAGTGAGGACTCGTGCTGCAGCATTCTGTATCATTTGTAGCTTAGAGATTGCTTTCTTTGGTAGGCCTGATAGTAGAGCATTGCAGTAGTCCAGCCTGCTTGTGATGAAAGCATGCATTAATCTTTCGGTGTCAGCCTGAGAGAGAAAGGGTTGCACCTTGGCAATGTTCCTTAGGTGGTAGAAAGATGTCTTTGTAATATTCTTTATGTGGTTTTCAAAATTAAGATCTGAGTCAAGTATGACACCTAGGTTTTTAGCCTGGCAATTGGTGTCAATTTTCAGAGTTTTTAAGTGCGCAGCTAGTTTCTCTCTTTCAGCTTTTTCTCCAATGATCAGTACTTCTGTTTTGCCCTGGTTTAGTTGGAGGAAATTATGTGACATCCATAAATTTATATCTGTAGTACACTTGACAAGGCAGTCAACCAAGCTGTAGTTACTGGGTGTTACAGAAATATAGAGTTGGGTATCATCTGCGTAGCTATGGTAGCTAATGTTGTGCCTCCTGATGACACTGCCAAGGGGCAGCATGTACAGGCTGAAGAGTAGAGGTCCTAGGATCGATCCTTGGGGCACCCCACAGGTCATTGGGATCTTTCCTGAGCTATAATCAACGAGGGCGACGAAGAAATCCCGACCGGTTAGATAGGTCTTAAGCCAATTTAGGACTGGACCAGAGAGGCCAACCCACTTTTCCAGTCTTTCGATGAGGATTGCATGATCTATAGTATCAAAGGCTGCACTCAGGTCCAGGAGGACGAGGACAGAAAGCTCTTTGGAGTCAGCATTAATTCTGAGGTCATTTACAACTTTGACTAATGCCGTCTCTGTGCTATGATGGGCGCGGAAGCCGGACTGGAAAAGGTCAAGGGTACAACTTGTAGCTAGGAAATCATTAATCTGTTTGAAAACTATTTTTTCCAGAATTTTACTCAAAAAGGGAAGGTTGGAGATTGGTCTAAAATTGCTAAAAACTGAAGTGTCTAAGTTGTTTTTCTTCAGTACGGGTCTCACCAGAGCAGTTTTAAGTATTGGTGGGAAGACACCTGTAGATAGGGAGTCATTAACAATGGATAAAATGTCATAGGATACAGAGTCAAAAATTGTTTTGAAAAAATCGGTGGGGATGGGATCCAGCAGACATGTGGAGGTTTTGAGTTTGGATACTACTTTCCTCAACATTTCTGTGTCAATCAGTGTAAACAGGCTCATATGTCCATTGCATGGAGGGAGAGGATCTGTAAACGGGATGCATGGCCTTTCCTGGGTGATATTTCTCCTAATATTCATAATCTTATCTCTGAAGTAAGCTGCAAATTCCTCACATTTGGAGGTAGAGAGCAGGTTATCTGGTGTTTTTACGGCAGGGTTTATTAGGCTATCAATTGTTGAGAAGAGCACTCTTGAATTATTTCGATTGATAGATATCAATTTTGAGAAGTGGTCTTTCCTTGCATTTCTTATTGCTTTATTAAAAGCAGAGAGATGATCTTTGAGAATATCATGGTGGACCTGTAGCTTGGTTTTTCGCCATATACGCTCCGAGCTTCTGCAGGTTCTCTTTAGTTGATATGTTTCCTTATTTCGCCATGGAGCTTTATTATTGGTTGTGATCCTTTTCAGTTTAATAGGTGCTACAGAATCCAAGGCTGCCCTTACTCTGGTGTTAAAGGTGGTCGCCAAGTCTTCAATATGTCCTAAGGGCCCCACTTCTGGAGTTGATAAATTGTTTGTGGTCATTATTTCTCTAAAGCTATCGGCTACTGCAGAGGTAAGATAACGTTTTTTGATAAAGCGCTCAGTACTACTTTTGACTTTAGGAACCAATGCAGTGAAGAAGATACAGAAATGGTCGGAGAGAGCGAGGTCACTAATAGAGGAAACAGTGATAGTCAGGCCCTTAGTAATAACTAGATCAAGGGTGTGGCCGCGGTTGTGGGTTGGCTCAGAGATATGTTGGGTAAAATCCATGGAGTTTAGGAGGTTGATAAAGTCCCTAGCTTTCGAGTCCGCCTCAGTGTCTACGTGTATGTTGAAATCTCCAGTGATGATAATCTTATCATAATTTGTATGGATGATGGACAGGAGTTCTGAAAATTCTGTAGAGAAGGCAGAGCATTGTTTGGGAGGCCTATACACGGTTACTGACAGAACTGGGGGCTGGCATTTTAGGACAATAGCATGGTATTCAAAAGAGGCGAAATCATCAAAGGAGATGGTCCTGCAGCTGAGGGCATCTGTAGCTATGGTGGCTGTACCTCCACCTTTTTTCCCACTTCTGATAGATTGAAAAAAGCTATAGTTAGGAGGAGAGGCTTCAATGAGGGCTGCTGGTCCATTTATATTTAGCCAGGTTTCAGTTAGGAACATACAGTCTAATTTACGTTCACATATAAGATCATTAATGAGAAAGGTTTTGCTTGGTAGGGACCTGACATTCAGGATCGCCATTGAAATAGCTTCCGGAGAAAAGGGCTGGCTCGCCTGTCTAGTAGGCCTGGATGGTATATTCACTGGGACGGATATCAGGTTTTTTATATTAGATCCACCTGACTGTTTCATTATGGTAATAGGGGTGCGGTGGGAGATAATTCGCTGAATGGCATATATAGGTGGGCAGAATTTTTTTATAGAAGTATAAACGTCGCTATGCCAGGTCTCAGTGAGGGGCAGGGAATCAAGGTCTATGGTGGGGCGCTGGTGAGATGGAGCTGGTGTAGCCCGACCCGCGGGTACAGGAGGTTTATGTTTGGCAGTAGGCTGGTTGAGACGGGTCAGGCTAACCCCACATCAGACGCTGGAGGATCTCAGCGTCAGGTCCATATTCATACTGAGCAGACGGGCACCTGACCTACTAGGATGGAGGCCGTCCCTGGCGAAGAGGTCCGAGTGGTTCCAAAACGTGGTAAAATTATCTATGAAGGGAAGCTTCAACTGGCAGCAGTAGCCTTTCAGCCAGATGTGGAGCTGACGGATCCTACTATATTTGGCATCACCATACCGGGGGGAGGAGAAAGGGCCAGAGATGATGCAGGTCTTTCCTGGTGCCTGAGCAGTGGAGATCAGGTCCTTGAAATCCTCCTTCAGCCGCTCAGACTGCTGGAGCTTGATGTCATTTGTTCCGACATGGATGATAATGGATGAGGCCAGGGGATAATCTGCGAGGAGAGATGGCAGAACAGTCCTGATGTCCGAGACCTTAGCTCCTGGGAAGCAGCACGTCCGGGCTTTCGGGACCACTACATTGCGCATCATGGATGATCCGATGACGAGCACAGATGGGGGGGCGGGATCAGTGGCGGGCCCACTGGGCTTAGGGGACTTCCTTTGCTGCCTCACACCTGAAGGCCAAGTGGTAGAGGGTGGGGGCCGGGGGTCCCCTCGGTGGACTGGGCTATGCTTAGGCCGGGGAGCAGGCTTATTAGCCTGGCTATAATGCCGCTCACTAACCGGAGAGGTGTGGGTGGGCTGCGGAGTATGGGTATGGTATTGAGGAGGGCTGGGTGTGAAATGATCCTCAGTTGCAGGGAGCCAGGACGAGGAGCTGATGCTAGTATCCTTGGACCTCTTGGATTCAGGCTCGGCCAGTAAAGTAAAGCTATTCCTCAGTTGGAGGGTGTCGTCGTCGGAGTGTTGGGAGGGGCCCCTGGAGGTTTCCCTTCCTCGTTTCCTCCTAGCAGTGGTCCAAGGGGTGGAGCTTAAATGCATGGGTTCTGCTCTGAGTCTGGGCCAGGATTTCTCACTCAGGGGGAGATCAAAATCCACATTCCCACCCTCGGGTGCCGCCGACGGTGGAGCAGTGGGAGGCTGGACGTCGACATCTGGGTTGGGTAGCATAGAGTCCAGGTAATTTTCGCCTTGATGTATAGAGTGTAGAGTAGAGATCCTTCCTTCCAACTCTGAGATTTTTTGGCTACGCTGGAGGCAGCCCGAGCAGTTAGGGGCGGGGGGGTGTAGAGCCATCGCGAGACTCGTTAAAATAATATAATAATAATTGCGGAATTAAGATAAAACCGCCAATCTATTTGCTAAAGGCGATGCTAGCGGGGAGAGGGAGTGCTATTTATTTTGTAATGCTAACGGGGAGGTAGGGCTACTTACTTAGCCGTGCTAGCAGGGGGAGTGGGGGCTGCTAGCTAGCAGTGCTAGCCGGGAGAGTGGGGCTACTTACCTAGTAGTGCTGGTAATACTCACGCGATCTACTGGCAGCAAGGCACGGCCTCCGGTGTGTTGGGTTGGTACTGGAGAGGCAGGGGACGGCTGTCCCCTGTGGGCTAATGGGCTAGCCCAGTCGGGAGCTGGTTAGGGCTGGCGAGCCGCGGCTAGCTGCGGCAGCGTAGCTGTTTTGATCTAGACTTGGAGCTCGATGTCCAAGCGTCGGATCCAAAAAATCGAATTATTGTGTACCACCAATGTTAGTGCGCGGTTTTAAACACGGAGATATGGTATACAAGTTTAGAAAACTAGAGAAAACAATACACTTTGGGAGAGCTGGCGAGCGCAGCAAACTTAGACTACTTCCGTATTCTACTTCCGCATTCCGATCTCCGATCGAAAAAATAGCTGGTCAGCATACTGTAATCAGTTCGTTTTGACAACTGGACAGTTGATGTTACACAGCAAAATAGGCTACATTTCGTTCATGGCTAGTTGCTATCACAATCAGGACTGGCATCAAGTCCGTTAAATCCATCCATCTATCAATGAAAACTGCAGTCAAGTGAGCCGCACTTTTTTCTTCTGCGGTCAAGTGAGCCGCACTTTTTTTCTAAGTTCAAAAGAAAACTGGGGTGCGCACTTATTAGGTGTATTACGGTACACAGTGAACCGGTTGCTGGAATGCAATTTTAGATCGTTGCAGCTTTTCCTTAGCACTGACTCACACATTGGGGTATTAATGTACATAGTTTAATATAATTTAGATATACTGTAATGTAGAATAAACAAATGTATTTCGGAAATTATGTAGGCTAGACGCAGAACTAGCCTACTTCTCATGCGCTTGACGTCAATCTGATTCCTCCGAGCTGAGTCCCCCCCCCCCCCCCCTCTCTCTCTCTCGCTCTCCTTGTCTCTCTGGCTAAGAATATTTAATACTCATGTAGTCAATATGATGTGAATTATCCATGACTTCACAGGATGAATTTTGAGTCAATCCTCACAAAGTATTACTGTACAAACATTTGAAGTGTGTTTTTCTCGTTCTTGACAAGTTCATTTGTCTCATTAAAGCATTATGGAACTCGAAGCAGTGGGATGTCACAGATATCGCCACGGCTAGCGGGAGTGGCATGACGCGCAGCGGAGTGCCGTTACACCCCTCTAGCCGTGGTGATATCCGTGACATCCCACTGCTTCGAGTTCCATAATGCTTTTTTACAACGGTTGCCACATTTATCTGTCAATATTTCAAAAAAGAAAGACAAAACGAACTTAAAAATGTATCTTTAATGGGACTATTTGTTAATCATTTGCAGATACTTCCGCTGAAAAAGGGAACGTTGCCAGGCGACGACAATGCTACAGCACATCTTTGTAAACATTGATCTGGACGTTGCCACGGCTACTAATACGCGCTGGATTCATATTAAAATATGTGCGAACATTCCATTTTAGCGTAGGGATATCGTGGTTATCGCCACGGCTGGAATGCAAACTGACCAACAGACACAATGGACCGGATCTATACCGTTGTATAAACATGCTTTCAGGACCTCTCCCTCTACCTTTAACTATGAAAAAATGTAATTTTGACAGTGTGGATTTTAAATAATCCCATCACAAAGTCCTACTGTAAGCACATTTTGACTGTTTTTCTCAAATTTGTTCATGGGAGTGTCTCATTTACCTGAATTTTGGAACTCTCCCTCTATAAATTAATGTAAAAACATTTGACTTTTACAATGTAGATTTTGAGTAACCCTATCACAAAGTCCTACTCTACACACAATTTAACTGATTTTCTCAACTTTCACAAGTGATTATAGAATAAATATAATGTTGTTCATGGGAGTGTCTCATAAACATGAGTTCAGGAACTCATGCAACTTCATGCAAGAATATTTGACTTTTACAGTGTAGATTTTGAATAATCCCATCACATATTCCTACTCTAAGTACATTTTAACTTTTTCTGAATTTTGACAAGGGATTAAAGGAGAAATATAATTTTGTTAATGGGAGTGTCTCATATATATGATTTCAGGACCTCTCCCACTATAATATCATGCAAGAATATTGGACGTTTACAGCGCAGATTTTGAATAATGCTATCACAAAGTCCTACTGTAAGCACATTTTGACTTTTTCTGAATTTTGGCAGGTAAAGGAGAAATATAATTTTGTTCATGGGAGTGTCTAATATATATGAGTTCAGTACCTCTCCCTCTATAACTTCATGCAAGAGGATTTGACTTTTACAGTGTGGGTTTGAATAATCCCATCATCCTACTGTAAACACATTTGGACTTTTTCTGAAATTTCACAGGTCATTATAGGAGAAATATAATTTTGTTCATGGGAGTGTCTCATATATACGAGTTCAGAACCTCTCTCTCTATAACTCCATGCAAGAATATTAGACTTTTACAGTGTAGATTTTGAATAATCCTATCACAAAGTCGTACTCTGAACACAATTTAACTTTTTCTGAACTTTGACAGGTGATTATAGGAGAAATATAGTTTTGTCCATGGGAGTGTCTCATATAGGCCTACATGATTTCATTAACTCTCCCTTTGTATGAAATTGTATGAAATGAGATGCGATTTTATAATATTTTCTATAAAACCAAGATTAAAAAAAACTACAAACATTTTTAAATCATAAACACCAACCATTACAGTAACAAGAGTTCTAATTTTGATTTTTAATAATAAAATAATGCAGTTGTATTTATGATCTTTTTTCAGTCAAAATGACATTTGAAGGTCAGCCATGACATGGTTCTACTAAGCGAGAGGTCAGAGGTCAGTGAGAGTTCCAAAAGAATTGTTGAAATGCCAATTATTATACAATAAAGTTAATGAATAAATTAACATCCAGTGTACATGCAATAACATCGTCCTCCCACGTGCACTATTAGAGATAAACACTGTGACATAAGCCGGAATCAAACCCGCGCCACTGCGGAACATCGTATGCACCCCAACCCATTGAGCTACCGGGGCGCTGCTAATTTTCACCCCACACTGCCTTTGCTACTTGACCAATGCTCTCTTTGCTCTCTGTGCGCATGTTCATTTTCTATCAACAAGGAATTATTAGTGTAATGTTCCATGTTCATGTGCAATGTTCTTATCTACTGCATGTTTGAAAGCTATCATATTTTAGTAAGTGCATTTCGCCATTGATATTTCAACGGATACATTCAATAAACACAATAAACACAACTGAAGTGAATTTCTATATAGAATCAAGCCTAACTTGGCTTCCAGGTGCACTTGACATGGAGTAGTCGCAAGTCCAACGTGCTCCGTTTATTTAAACTTTTAATTTTGGTGAGGCACAACATTCATGATATTTTGGTAATATTATTTGTTAGCCCACAGTACAAGGAAGCTTTCGGGAGTGTTATGCCGAATACAATTTTGAGAAAGTCGTCCAAAACCGGGCCGCAAAGTTTGACTAGCCCTGCACTCAAACAAACGCTAATGGCTACCGCTACTAGTGCTAGCGTGGATCACGAAGACTCTCACACCCACACAGCAGTCTGAGAACACTCTACTTCAGCTGGTTAAGGATGAGATGGCCGTCTCAAGACAATCAATGGGCGACATCAAACAAGAGATGGTTAATCTTCGCACTGAAATTGGTCATGACCTGGAGAGTCTCCGACAAGATACCAAAACCTCCATCGGCTCTTCTAAAGCAGGAGTTCGAGGCGGAGATTGCTTCCATGCGCTCGACACAAGCCCAGACAGCCAGCACTGTTAGAGAGATTGAGGACGCGCTCAACCATCATGATTCCAACATCACCGACATGGAGAGTGCCGTTTCTGAACTCAAGCGGGAGATTGGGAAACTGAATGTAGAAAAGCCCTTATTATAATTTGGACAGATTATTATTTGCATCTAGCATTCTCACGTTATTGATAGCTGTAGCCTACTGACAGTGGGTGCGTTAAGTAGCTGAGCGCTCAGTCAGCAATCAGTGATCAGAATTCACTTAACGGGTTGCTCAGTTACGCTCAGACTGATCTGCTCAGACATAATTCCACATCAGCCCACGCCCCCGTAGCATGAGAATAGCATCCAGGAGGCAGATTTTTTTGCCGATGTCTGTAGCAGTAACTCTGTTCCCCTTGTCAATCCGATGCAATACAGTGCACGCCATCTCCTTGCGAAAGTAAGCTTTAGCTGTTCTGATGATCCCCTGGTCACATGGCTGGAGAATTGAAGTTGTGTTCTTCTGCAGAAACTCAACTCGGATGTTTCTCAGTGTGGTGTTCTTCATATCATGGGCCGTACAGTTGTCAACAAGCAGCAGAATCTTCTTCCTCTCTTGGCTCAATTTGCGATCCCACTCCTTCAACCACTCCGTAAAGAGATTCCCAATCATCCATGCAGAAGCATTGGCTGCGTAATGGACAGGCAGTGGGCGCACATTCTTGAAACAGCGAGGGCTCTGACTTTTGCCAATGACAAAAAGTTCCTTCTTTTCCTCCGCGGTCGAACAGGCGAAGAGAGCGGTGATTCTTTCCTTAGATTTCTTCCCCCCCTTTTTGTTGTCAGATTTAAAGGTCAGGGTGCCATCAGGTAGTGCACGGAAATAAATCCCGCTCTCATCCGCATTCCGTATGTTTTCCTCCATGTATTCTGTTCTGAGCTGGGCCCACTGTTCTTCGAGCCATTCACTGTGTGACACTGTGTCGGCCTCAGCAGCCTCTCTGTGCAGTTTCTTGAAGAGTTGTTCTCTCTCGTTCAAACCTATCCTGGAAATTGTCATCTCCCATGCTCACAGCCAGTTCTTCGGCCTTTTCCCGTACCAAGGGCCCACTCAAGGGCGCATTATGTGACCGAGCGTTCTCGATCCATTTCACGAGAGCGGCTTCAACTACGGGTGCTTTTCCCGCGCGCTCTCTTTCGTTCATTTCCATCCGCACCCATGATTGATTCTCGCTGCTTGAGGAGACTACATAATGCTGGACTCACGTATGCATTGCTAGGCTTTGCTTCAACGCTTGACGGTGGGCTCACAACAACAACCAATGACATTGTCCAAAATGACTTTTTTGGAAAACCATGGAGGACAATAACTCCAATAGACAAATACAAAACTACACCGCTAGCATATCAGTAACCTAATGTCACTGACCCCAAACTATTTAAAAAGCTAATAAACTGCAAGAACTGCTAAAGGTGCATCATCGTTGTTGTTGTTTCTGTACAAGCTAGGTTTGGACACAGCTGACAGCCATTCGCCTAATGTGACCTAGCTAGCATTAGCTATTATTGAATGGCTAATGCCAGCTGTGTGGTGCACTCACAAATTATGGTGGCTGGCGAGTAGAGCAGCAAGTTCTGCTGGATTTTCCTCTGGCTGCAACATCATTGAAACGTGAGAATCATTCAGCTAGTATTTGCAATCTAAATCTAACGTTACCCCTTATGTGCAATATAAAGAAACCTTGACGAACATTAGCTAGCTAGCAAGCAAGCAGTATAGCCTGTCATGTAGCTAGCACCAGCTCAGCGATCTCTCAAAACAAGTCAAGAGGGGGGTATTTTGATAAACTGATTACATTTCGAGAATCTACATAAGCCTTATTTCCACTGTCGTGCCGAACCGATACCGTGCCGCTCCGGACCTTGGGAATGGTTACAATGACTACGTTTACATGCACTCAATATTCAGTTTATTGTCCATTTTCCGGTTATTGAAACATTAGGAATAAGGAGTTTACATGCGCAAAATGGAATATTCCTGTATACATGGTAATTGTAATCATTCGGTATATTCCGAATTTAAATCAGCGACGCACAGAGAACGTCATCGCAATGAAAGTTTCTTGGCGCTTTCCTTCTTCCTGTTTAGCCTAACTCCCCAGACAGCAAAGAATGGAAACGATAGCAATATGTTTGTGGTGCGCTATAGTGCTTGCTCTTATCCAGCTACACCACTTCACACTCCTCCCCATTCACTTCCTTACTGAAAGGAAAAAAACGAGAGGAAATGTTAAACGCCGGTGCTGTGGCTCTCTTTCATATGCCACTCGTTCACACCAGAGCCCCCCAAGCCCTTTGGATGAAGATCCGCAGCTAGGATTGGTGGGAAATACATAAATACAATCACAGAAGAGGAGACAACATAGCAGAAATACAATCAAAACAGCAGCAACAAATAGAATAATAAAATACACTATAGATTTGTGTAGTGTGCTTGTGCGTGTGCAAAATTACATTTGTCAGTACAAAACTAGTTTGTTTAGACATTATTACAGAATTGATCTTGCAGAATAAAATAAACTGTAGGCCTACCTATGAAATATACTATGGATTAAATCTGTGTTGTGTTGTATTGCATTTTGAGAATAAATCTACAGAACCAAGATTCCTTGCGAATAAAACATGCGCAGAGCACAAATTCATGTTCCTTTGGACGCGACATCCTCCAGTTGGCTGAAGAGCTGCACGCTCTGGCGTCCAAACAGCCACCTGCGGCGCCCCTCGCAGTGTCCACAGAAGAATACCCCCCAAAAAATACTTGCATGGTGAAGACAAGCTGCAGCAAGAACAGAACTGTCTACCAATGCATGAAGTGCACCTAGCTGTCTGTGAGAGGCTATAGCAGAGGATATGTGCGAAGTGTATTTGAGCTGCCGCCTCAACCGTGCGTAAGAGCAGAGCGCATCAACTCGTGTATAGCTACAACTAGTAGCCCATAGCCATTAAAACGGCTTATTGTTTTATTCATATATCAACTAGATAATTCGATAATGAGTAGCCTAGTAGGCTATAAAATGAATTCAATAGGGCAAGCCTTCAGTTGTAGCCTAGGCTACAGTACAATCACAAGACGCATAGGCCTAGCCTATCGTAAAAAGCGTTGCGTTCTCATAGGCCTATATTAACTTAGATCATTATTAATTATGCTCAGGTCATAATGTCCGTTACATGGTTGTAAAAATTATGTTTTATTGATGAAAAGGGTAAAACTGAAAAACATGGAGAGTCATTGCATTGATCGATGCAGTCCGCTACCAGCAAACACTGAAAATACAGGTCCTCAATTTATTTAGATTAGACTAGCCTATCCAACTGGACCACTCCAATGAATGTTGAACGTAGCCTACTTTTATTCTTTAGGTTTTACAGAATCGGCCTACAATGTCCACACATGCATGCGCCATCTGACTAGCTCGTCACTCGCCAGCGAACCTGGACTAGACTATTGTAACCCCCCCCCCCCCCCCATATTCTTTTATATTCAAATAAACTGGATGAACCGGTTTCCTAGCCCTGGATCGTGGGGAGGGGGGTAGCCTGCGTTAACGGGTGCTTTGCCATGACCGGCCATTGAATTCGCTAGTTTGATTGATAGATGGATGGATTAACGTCCAAAGTAGATTGTGCTTTGGACGTTAATCTAAAAGTATTTTATAGGCCCATGTGTAAGAGATGAATGGCTGTAACCATGAACTCAGCCAGAGGAAGCCCTACTGTAGATTATCAGCATTATCACCAGTCTCAATTTATGTCTCAATTTATGTGTTGCCATTCATTTAAACCACCATCTCATCTAGACTACTTCTGTTGCTGCATTTTTACATTTATGCTTTCATGATTTTGAGGCGCAATAAACATTTTCCAGGATTCCAAAAAGTCCATCCATTCATCCAACTTTGTTCTGAGCGCAGCGCAGGCTGGTAGCCTACTGTCAAGGCTCACGACTGATGCACTCCCTTAACACGTCTCGCATCCCCAGACCATCAAGAGAATTTCAATATGAAAGACCTTGGGATTCCAGGAGTCAAGGCCGTTTCAGACGGGGAGCGACATTCCGCCTGCGTTCACGCTCGGATCAGCGGGGGACGCACGCGTCCTGCGCGCAGAAGGGAAAGCTGACTACAATTCAGCTCTTGTCGCGGGCGGGCGTGTGCAGCCTAGTTCCATATGAGAACACTCCTCGGTCCAATTCCGTATAGTAGATCAGCCTGTGTACTTGCAACGAATGTATTATTAGACATAATATTATAATAATATATAAAGCCTTCAACGACCTCCTGAGCTGCCTGTCTGATGGTCTCAGGGCTAAAGAGACCGCGCGTCGTTTTCCTCACCCTATTGGCATGCTATCAATGAAAGAAAATACATTGTAAATAAACATGGTTTTAGGCTATTGTTTTTATGTAGGCCTATAGGTTAAGCTATTTGTGTTCATAAGGTAACGTCATTGTACCTATAGCCTATAATCCAATTGACTGGAACCAGGGGGTTTGACAAAAGTTAAGAGGCAAAATAATTTGTCTTGACTGCATTCAAGATGTATCTTTCACATTAAAACTACATACAAAGCTGACCAATAGCATTAGAAAGATCTCTTCGAGAGCTTTCATTTCACCTGTTCATTCTGCCCTAATGTCACTCGCGCACCCCTCTGGTTCTAAGCCATCACAACGCGACTTCTGTCCCGACACGGTCTCCTGTCATTTCTCCCTGGCTTGCAGGCACGACTTGCTCGCACGAAACTTGAAACCTATGTTATCATGTAGCCAGTAGATATGCTAAGAAAATTGCATATGTTTGCAAACTAAAACAAGTGAACACAATTTTACAATCGAAAATGCTTATGAGACCATTATTTTACTTATATGGGGCAAAAGTGGTTTCTCTTCCTGCTTCTGCCTAAGCCCTCCACAATACCACAACACAACGGTGTCATGTTTTACCGAAGGAGAAGTGAAGAAGACGGTAGCTAGCAGTAGCTAAAGCAGTTAGCTAATGTTAAGATCATTTCTCTAGCTGCTTTGCTGCTAATGCGAGTTCGTCTCCGTTCCTGCCCGAGAAACGGAAGTTGAACTAATAGCATCAAAATCAAAATAGCTACAGGAATCATCGTTGTAAAGTTAGCTATCTGCTTTTTAGCCACCAACAGCTACCGTTAATATTATGGAAGCTGCTGTCGTGAGCTAACTTGCTATCACGGTCTTATCGTGCAGCTTTACAGGCTGCTATTAGCAGACAGCACTAATGTTGACAAAATCACTTGCACATCATTAGAATTCCAACCATTTATATGGGATTTATCATTCAACTAAACATGGAACCTGAATACTACCTGATATTTCAACCTGCTGCCATCAGCGATCGGCGCATCTGCTTGTTTGAGTCATGAATATCTTACGCAGTTATATTCCATGTAGTGTCCCAAAACTGTTAAATCATTCCCCATGTAGTTCACTATGAGTCGCACTCAATACATCCATGGTAATAGGGAGGAAGTGAGTGAACCATTTCAAACACATCTCTGGTCATCTCCGTTAGCCATCTTACTCGTCCTGATGCCATGTTCCATATGAGAACACTCAGCCTAATGTATTAAACTTCTACTTGTCCCGACAGTTAACAGATATAGACCCGGCGACAGTTACAGAGATAGAAACTATAAATAGATAGGCTTTGTTCGTAATAATTAAATTACAACCAGACAGAGAACAAGGAGTTTGAGAACGGTAGGCTCATCTAATGTGCGAGATGAGCTACAGCAATGGGTCAATGAGTGGTATTACTGCGCCCCTATGGGCAGGCGAGCGGTGGTGCGGAATGCCGTAAAGCGCCTGTTAGAATACCGCGGGTCAAGTTACATTCTTATGTTCCCACATCTGTACATGACCCAATATTCGGTTTGGAAAAGGAATAAACCAGGGGTCTAATTCGGTTTTTTAATATTCGGAATATGCCCATATTCCGTTTATTCAAACGGTTTTTGATGTTTACATGGCCGCGTGCAATCGAAATATTGTCAATATTCCGTTCAAGATAGGTTTATTGAGTGCATGTAAACTCACTCAGTGTCTGTTTCCACCTCTCGGGCTGTTGCGTTCCACGGAATGTTGTTTGCGGAACTAACTTTCACATTTCTACTAAAGAACGGTTCTGCTTCACTCAGTACGGTTAGACAACCGTGCCATGGGAACAGTTCTGGGCCCAACCGGTCCCATGTGGAAACACCGTCGGAATGGTTACCCTGCATGCTCAGAACGGTTCTACACGACAGTGGAAATAAGGCTATAGTTACTTTCTCGCCTGAAAAACTCTTAACATTTTAATAAGTGACATAGTACCCGTCGTACTGACAAAATGGCGGTTGCGGTAACGCTTCAAAAGATGAACTTTTCTCAACTCTCAACGCAAGTTACGCGAGCAATGCGACGCAATTGAACCAACGCAACCACAATTCTGTTCGGCAACACATGATGCCGCTCCATTCAAAGTGAATGAGAAGCGTCAAAGTTGAAGCATGAAATGCATACGTGTGAGTCCAGCGTAAGGTAGCCTGGGGAACAGCAAACTTCTCTGCAGCATCTCGCTGACTAGTTTTCGGCAACTTGTCATATCATTTGAGTCCGGCTTTCGCGCCCACCATAGCACAGAGACGGCATTAGTCAAAGTTGTAAATGACCTCAGAATTAATGCTGACTCCAAAGAGCTTTCTGTTCTCGTCCTCCTGGACCTGAGTGCAGCCTTTGATACTATAGATCATGCAATCCTCATCGAAAGACTGGAAAAGTGGGTTGGCCTCTCTGGTCTAGTCCTAAATTGGCTTAAGACCTATCTAACCGGTCGGGATTTCTTCGTCGCCCTCGGTGATTATAGCTCAGGAAAGATCCCAATGACCTGTGGGGTGCCCCAAGGATCGATCCTAGGACCTCTACTCTTCAGCCTGTACATGCTGCCCCTTGGCAGTGTCATCAGGAGGCACAACATTAGTTACCATAGCTACGCAGATGATACCCAACTCTATATTTCTGTAACACCCAGTAACTACAGCTTGGTTGACTGCCTTGTCAAGTGTACTACAGATATAAATGTATGGATGTCACATAATTTCCTCCAACTAAACCAGGACAAAACAGAAGTACTGATCATTGGAGAAAAAGCTGAAAGAGAGAAACTAGCTGCACACTTAAAAACTCTGGAAATTGACACCAATTGCCAGGCTAAAAACCTAGGTGTCATACTTGACTCAGATCTTAATTTCGAAAACCACATAAAGAATATTACAAAGACATCTTTCTACCACCTAAGGAACATTGCCAAGGTGCAACCCTTTCTCTCTCAGGCTGACACCGAAGGATTAATGCATGCTTTCATCACAAGCAGGCTGGACTACTGCAATGCTCTACTATCAGGCCTACCAAAGAAAGCAATCTCTAAGCTACAAATGATACAGAATGCTGCAGCACGAGTCCTCACTAAGACTAGACGAAGGGCACACATCACACCAGCCTTAAAATCACTACACTTGTTACCAGTCAACTCTAGAATAGACTTTAAAATACTACTACTAGTCTATAAATCTCTCCACAATCACTCACCAGAATATATTTCAAACATGCTTGTTAAGTACATGCCCAACAGACCACTCAGATCCTCAGGTACTGAACTTTTAACAGTTCCAAAAGCCAGGACCAAGAAACACGGAGAGGCAGCTTTTAGTTTCTATGCCCCCAACCTCTGGAACACCCTACCGGAGTGCCTAAGAAGGGCCGAAACAACGGAGGTTTTCAAGCGAGACCTCAAGACATACCTTTTCGACCTAGCCTACAATCACTAGCTAGGAACTTGAGACACAGAAAGGCAGCCTCAAACCTACCTGTGAATCCTCTGTATACATTGGTCCAGTAGATGCCCCACTGTCGCCCGCAGACAATAGACACCCCCGTGTCAGTTGTGGATGTTGTAGTACTTAGTTAACACACACACGTACACACAGACACACACCAGTCCACATCCAGCTTAGGCCTGGACCTGGGCCCTGTTCCCTTTCCCCTCACCCTACCCCGGGTCCGTATCCTTTTCCCACCCCCAACCCTACCCCCGACCCCTGCCTCTAACTGGACCCAGGCACACCTACACTCACGCTCACACACATACAGACATACACCACTCCTGGGCTCAGATCCCCTCACCCTAACCCGGGTCCGTATCCTTTTCCTACCCCCCACCCTACCCCAACCCCTGCCTCTATCTGGGCCCAGGCACGCACACACACACAGACACACATCAGGGTTTGCCACACCTCTCCCATGATGCTCTTATCCTTTCTTGCTCTAAAAATGTAGTTTGATGGAATGTACTGCTCTATATATGGCTCTGTGTGCTACTAACCCTGTTCTGCCTCCCCTCTCCCTAGTGCCTCTCTCTCTCCCGCCTATCTTCTAACCAGGTCCAGTGGATGCCCCACTGTCACCAGCAGACCACCCTGAGACCGATAGATACCCCTGTGTCTGCTGCAGATGTCGTAACAAATTAGTTAACACACACACACGTACACACAGACATACAACAGTCCACTTCCGGCTTTAGGCCTGGGCCCAGTACCCCCTACCCCTCACCCTAACCCGGGTCCGTATCCTCTTCCTACCCCAACCCTACCCCAGACCCCTGCCTCTACCTGGACCCAGGCACACTCACACACACACTGACATACACCAGTCCTGGGCTCAGATCCCCTCACCCTAACCCGGGTCCGTATCCTTTTCCTACCCCCACCCTACCCCAACCCCTGCCTCTATCTGGGCCCAGGCACGCACACACAAACAGACACACATCAGGGTTTGCCACACCTCTCCCATGATGCTCTTATCCTTTCTTGCTCTAAAAATGTAGTTTGATGTAATGTACTGCTCTATATATGGCTCTGTGTGCTACTAACCCTGTTCTGCCTCTCTCTCTCCCTCCTATCTTCTAACCAGGTCCAGTGGATGCCCCACTGTCACCAGCAGACCACCCTGAGACCGATAGATACCCCTGTGTCTGCTGCAGATGTCGTAACAAATTAGTTAACACACACACACGTACACACAGACATACAACAGTCCACTTCCGGTTTTAGGCCTGGGCCCAGTACCCCCTACCCCTCACCCTAACCCGGGTCCGTATCCTCTTCCTACCCCAACCCTACCCCTGACCCCTGCCTCTACCTGGACCCAGGCACACTCACACACACACTGACAGACACCAGTCCTGGGCTCAGATCCCCTTCCCCTCACCCTAACCCGGGTCCGTATCCTTTTCCTACCCCCCACCCTACCCCAACCCCTGCCTCTATCGGGGCCCAGGCACGCACACACACACACACACATTAGTGTTTGCCACACCTCTCCCATGATGCTCTTAGCCTCTCTTACTCTGGAAATGTAATTTAATGTTATTTATTGCTCTATAAATGTTCTTAGCCGGTAGACAAACATACTCCAGGAGCTTGCTCGATCGCCTCGTTGAGAGGGGTCAGGGAAGAATTTTTACAGCTCACTTATCTGGCCCCCGGGTGATTACTGTTTTTTGCTTCCCTCTGGAATATGTAGGGGTGGGATGTCTGCCCACCTCCCTTGTTCTCTGTAAAGCGCATTGTGTTGCCTCTGGGTATGAAATGCGCTATATAAATAAAGCTTTGATTGATTGATTTGAGGAGACTCTGTTTTTCACTGAGAGAAAGCGCTTTTTCCCGACATAGCTGCACTGCACAGTGTACGCAGCTAGGACAAGCCAGGTAGGACAAGCCAGCTAGGACAAGCCAGGTAGCTAGCTGAAAGCAGACGGGTGCCGCGAGGTGAAGTACGGTAAAAGAAAAGACCCAAAATGAACACTGTAAGCGGATTACATGATTACTATAGGCAATTTATTTAAACTGCATTTGTATAGGAATGATTCTGTCCCAAGCTTTTTGATAAGCGGATGATCACTATAACCGTGATCACTATAAGCGGATTCAGCTGTATATGCAAATATATTGAGTGCAAATAGTTTCTCATATTCAGTGACATAAATTTAACAAAAATAAGTTGGGAAAGATTGTCACACTCTGCCAAAAGACCATAAGCATTGACTTAAATGATCTTAACCATGTTTATAAAATCAGAGCAACTCGGAGAGCACAAGCTTTTCTAGCGGACCCTCAACACCCTCTAAATACAGAGTTCCAACTTCAAGGAGATGTAGCCTACTCATCCTAGGAGAGGCAAATCGAACAGATACCTAACTGTGCACTCACACAGCGAGCGACGAGAGTGGCTGGCTGCCATTCATTCTCAATCAAAGCTGGCGACATAGGGCGGCGGACGCCTCGGCGGCAGCGAGCGACGTGGTACCAGCGATCTGAGCGTAGATTTGAAGTTGGGCAGAGTTCAACTTTATGCAAATTAGCAGCGACATCGCCGAAGCAGCAACCAATAGCAGATCAGATTATCAGATTATTATTTTATTCTGTCCTGAACCTGCAAAAATAATAACAGTGGTCTTTGACTCTTTCCCACTTCTTCTCAAAATCTTCTTCTCAAAAATTCTTTCCCAAAATGGACGAGAGGCTAATAGCGGTCTCCGGATTTCCGGAGCTATATGATACCTCTCTGTTCATATACAAAGACACAAAGAAAAAGAATGACACCTGGAAAAGAGTAGCAGAATTAGTAGGAATACCTGGTAAGTTAAGTAAGGCTAGCCTACTTTTTAAACGGAGTAGTTGAATTAATTATATGGGCCTAAATATATGATCAATTGATTGATTTTTCTTTCTGTATAGTTGAGGAATGTAAAAAGCGGTGGAAGAATCTAAGAGACGTATTCCGGAGGGAGAGAAAGAAGGAGAAGAGTAGGAGTGGGGCTGAGGCTTCATCTAGCCGGCCATGGCGCTACAGCCAGATAATGGGCTTTCTGCGCCCCTTCAGGGAGGAGAGGGAGACGAGCAGCAACATGCCTCCACATGAGGGAACCAGCCAGGCAGCCAGCCAGGACCAGGGAGGGCAGACAGGACAGGCTACTGCCACCATCAGCCAGGCCACTCAAGAGGGCAGGGATGAGGGTGAGGAGGAGTTCATCACTCTGAGCCTAGAGCAGGGGTGGCCAACCCGCGGCTCTTTGCCCGTCAATGTGCGGCTCCTCCATCCATTGATAAAAAAATGTTGGCTTGTGGCTCTTCCATCCTTTCATTAAAAAATAAATTAATTCATTCCATAAGAACGTTTCTCTCTCTCTTTCTCTCTAGTTTCGCTGTGCATTTCTTCCCGCCCATATTAGTGTATATATGCAGATTTGTCATAAAATCATATGATTCGTTTCGCTAGGAAGTCGCGTGAGAACCACATCAAACCAATCATATAGGTAGCAAATCACCTTGGTAACAAAATAAATGTAAACAAAATAATTTGCTTTGCGTGGATCATTCTCTTTGATGAAAAAAGCTAACGTAGCCTAGACTACACACAACCAAAGAATGGCTGGAAAGAAATGTGCAGCGAAAAGAAAATATGAAGACGAACACAGGACATTTTTTACCCGAGTGGGAGAGTGATTTTTTCTTCGTAGAGCGTAACGGCGAGCCATTCTGTCTGATATGCCAGACATCATTGGGACATTTCAAAGCCTCTAATCTCCAGCGCCACTTCACCACAACACAGTCTAGCATTGACCATGTGTTACGCCCCCACAAGGTGGCTCAGGGAGGAAGGGCGCAACATAAGGCAACAGATAGCAGGTGAGGGTGCAGCAACACAAAACTCAGAAACTCATAATAAATCAAGAAGGTTTATTATATAAATGTAATCGGCAACACAGGGATCAAGGAGAACTATCAGTGGCACCAAAGAAAAGACAAAAAGAAATAATAACCCCACCCCCCTTGGCAGGTGCTAAGCACCCCTAAGTACAGTGGGTGGTGCTCACTCTAACCTAGGGTTGTAACAACAGGTAAACCTACGTGATGCTAAGATGTAGACCCCAGGGTATCTTCCTATTCTCACTTGTCCCTGTGTGCAAAAACAAGAGATTTAACAAACATAACACAACTTAAGTAGGCTGACAACTAAGGTAAATGGACAACAAAATACAGAAGCTTCACATGTAACATAACTAAAGGACAAACATCAAACAGAATCAAAACAAACCAGAGCTCTGCCACAGCTCTCCAACTAAACACAAATCAACCTTGCTCTCAAAAGGGAGAGAGAGAACTGAAGGAAAAGGGGACTTTATATAGGGCGTGGGACTGGCTGATTGGAGATATGGAACAGGTGGTGAATGATAATTGGTGAACCAGGCGCGCGCATCTGAGAAGTAGGAGAAGTGAAACAGAAGGGGGAGACAAAAACACCACAAAACAGAACCAAACACAGTAGGCCTACATCCATACAACATACATAAACCACACACGTAACACTCCCCCCCATAAAGAGTCAGCCCATGGCTGACGATACCTCAAACCATCCCAACGAAACCACAATAAACCCCTTCAACACCCACCAACAAGCTACCCACGAGAAAGGGCGTCAGCCAAAATATTCTCAGTGCCGTTCTTGTGGCGGATCACCAAATTATAACTCTGAATCATCAGAGACCACCGCATTAATCGCTGGTTGTGGTTGTACATGCGGTGTAGGAACACCAGGGGGTTGTGGTCTGTGAAGACAACCACAGGCTCCACACTAGACCCCACATAGACTAAAACTGGAGGGCAAGCAGTAAGGCCAAAGTCTCTTGTTCTATAGTAGAGTATCTCATCTGACTACTATTAAACTTCTTAGAGAAGTATCCTACTGGATGGACCAAACCCTCAGCATCCATTTGTGTCAGAACCGCCCCAGCACCTATACAACTCGCGTCAACCTCAATTGAAAAAGGAGTACTAAAATCAGGAGCACTAAGGACTGGTGCACTGCACAATAGGGCTTTACAGCTTTCAAAGGCTGTCTGACACCTATCCGACCAAACAAACGATACCAAGGGACTGATCAGGTCAGTCAGAGGGGCTGCCACTGAGGAAAAATTCCTACAGAACCCTCTGTAATAACCCGTCATCCCGAGGAAACGGCGTAACTCTCGCCGTGTGGTCGGCACTGGGAAAGATGCTATGGCCTCTACCTTAGCCTCAAGGGGGCGCACTTTGCCACCGCCCACCTGTTTGCCTAGGTAGGTCACAGTTGCTTTTCCAAATTCACATTTAGCTAAATTCAATGTCAGAGATGCATCTGCCAACCGCCGAAACACTGTTGTCAGCGAGCTCACGTGAGCAGACCAATCGGTCGAGTTTACCACCACATCATCAAGATAGGCGGTACAGTTAGGCACATCTCCCAGCACTATATTGACCAGCCGTTGGAATGTTGCCGGAGCGTTTCGCATTCCAAACGCCATGACCGAATACTGTAAAAAACTATCAGGAGTAGCAAAGGCCGATATCTCTGTGGCACGAGGCGAGAGAGGCACCTGCCAATAACCTTTCAAAAGATCCAGTTTAGTGACATAACGGGCTGAACCAATGGTGTCTACGCAATCATCAATGCGTGGCATGGGGAATGAATCAGGAATTGTAACAGCATTCACTTTCCTGTAATCCGTGCAGAAACGGAAAGTGGAATCAGGTTTTGGAACCAGCAGACACGGGGAGCTCCATGGACTTGAACTCTGGTGTGCCAGATCATTCTCCAATAAATATGAGACTTCCTGCCTCATCACTGATCTCTTCACTGCATTCACTCTATAGGGATGTTGCTTAATTGGCCGCGCACCACCCACATCTATGTCATGTTGCAGAACTGTAGTGCGGGTTGGGACATCTCCAAACAGACAAGGAAAAGCATGAATGAGCTCCACCATGTCAACCTCCTGCTCTTTGCTCAAATGTGGCATTAAGGAAGGAAGGTCCAACAACACCTCAGAGTTCGATAATCGAGGAGTTTGTTGCTGGACCGTACGTCCACTCAGACCATCCTCATCACTCACTGTGAGCGTTGAAGAGCTAGGACACACAACAACTGGCACCGCAGCACCCACAGCGGCCACGGAGGGCACACTGTGGCTCTCAGGCTGGATGTCTCCTCTAAGATGGTAACGCTTTAACATGTTTATGTGACATACTCGAGTTTTTCTCCTCCTATCAGGAGTCCGGACAACATAGTCAGTTTCATTCAACCTCCTCTCGATGGAGTAAGGACCAGAAAAACGAGCAGACATAGAAGAACCAGGGACAGGCAGCAAAACTAAAACCAAGTCATCCAACTGGAAAGAACGCTGAAGTGCATGTTTATCAAACTGCCGTTTCATAGAGCTCTGAGCAGCAGAGAGACTCTCCTTAGCGACACTCCAAGCCTCATGCAGCCGCTCTTTAAACCTGCTCACATAGGACAACACATTTCGCTGCATGTGTGGAGTCTCTCCCATAAGCTGATCTTTTAGCACTTTCAAAGGGCCTCTTACTGTATGCCCAAACACCAGCTCAGCTGGGCTAAAACCCAGTGATTCTTGGACCGTTTCTCAAACTGCGAATAGAGCTAGTGGAACACCCTCGTCCCAGTCTCTACCGCTCTCCATGCAGTACTTGCGCAAAACAGACTTGAAAGTCTGATGCCACCTTTCGAGAGCCCCCTGAGACTCCGGGTGGTAGGCACTTGAGATTCTGTGAGAGATAGACAGCGATGTTAACACCTGTTTGAATATACCTGAAAGGAAATTAGTACCTTGATCGGTTTGTACTATCTTAGGGAGTCCGAATGTGGAAAAGAACTTGATCAGGGCTCTTACCACAGACTGAGAAGTTATTTTCCTTAGAGGGATAGCCTCAGGGTACCGTGTAGCTACACACATCATCGTTAACAGGAACTGGTTACCTGATTTTGTCTTAGGCAGAGGACCAACACAATCCACAAGTACATGTTCAAACGGCTCCCCCATAGCCGGGATCGGGTGAAGAGGGGCAGGTTTAATAACCTGATTGGGCTTCCCCGTGACTTGACATGCATGACACGTCCGACAGAAACTGGCTACATCTCTCTTTAACCCAGGCCAGAAGAAATGCTTTAAAACTCGGTCATAGGTTTTTGTGATCCCTAGATGTCCCGACCAGAGATGATCATGAGCCAGAGATAAAACAGACTGCCGATATGGGGTAGGCACGACAATCCGAACTACATAACTCCACTCATTCTCAAAATCAATGCGGGATTTCCACCTCCGCATCAGGAGGCCATCTTCCACAAAATAAGCTACTTCCTTGTTTCTAGCCATTTCTGGAGCAAGAGCAGCAGCAAAACATCTGGCTAGACTAGAATCCTCATTCTGAGCAACAATAAGACTACTACGAGTCATGGGACGTTGAGTTGTCTCAGAGATAAGCTTATCACACTGAAGTAGCTGGTCACTCGTCTCATCAGTAGGCTGAATAGACCCAGGTGGGGAAGCAGGCGTATCAGACAACTCAGTCGCAAACATGGTCTCTGACAGGTCCACTACCTCACCCAAACCACGTGCTTGAGCACGGGTGACTGCACAAACTGAAAACACTTCAGGGAACTTCTGAGCCAATACGTCAGGCAACAAAATCTCAGGGCGTTCTAAAACCTCTAAAACCGGCATAACTCTGCCACCAGCGATGTCATTCCCTAATAGAAAAGTAACACCTCTCACAGGTAAAGACGGGCACACGCCCACTTTAAACACTCCCTTGGTTAAACCGCAGCTTAAATGGATCTGATGGAGAGGCACAGACACGAAACCCATCTCGATGCCTTGCACCAAAACACGGGAGCCACTTGACGATTTATCAGAAAAAGGTAACACGTCTGACAATATAAAAGACTGTGCTGCTCCTGTATCTCTTAGTATGCGTACAGGACACTGGTCCGACTCACTGCCACTGAGAGAAACCAGGCCATCCAACATAAATGGTGCATAACAGGGTTCTAGAGTGTTACACACCTCCGGGGCCATTGACACTGGAGCCGTCAATGTCTGGACTAAACCAACCTCTTTTGGTCGCTTAGTTGGCTGTGACAGCTTGCGTTTTAACATCACACAGTCATTCTTAATGTGCCCCATTTGATGGCAGTAATAGCACTCCCGTTCCTCATTGGAGCGTGGAGCCAATGGGCGGGGCGGACTAGACTGTTTTAGCGGGAGCCAGAGCAGAGTAGGTAAAAATCTTACTCTCATTTCGGGGTGCACCAAAGGTCTGCTTGTGGGTTAGTATGAACTCATCAGCAAGCACAGCAGCCTGGGCTATCGTCCCAACCTTTTGTTCATTTACATAAGTGGCCAAACGGTCAGACAGACTATTCTTAAACTTTTCGAGTAGTATCAACTCCGACAGAGAATTAAAATCAGTCACGTTACATGCTTTACACCATCGATGAAAAAGACTCTCTTTCTCACGGGCGAATTCCACAAAGGTTCTGCCCGGCAACTTTTTGTAAGCACGGAACTTCTGTCTATATGCCTCTGGCACTAGTTCATAGGCTCGAAGCACAGCTGTTTTAATAGTCTCATAAGACAAGCTATCTTCTAGAGAGAGAGCAGATAAAATCTCCTGGGCCTTCCCAGTCAACTTACTCTGGAGCATTATAGCCCAGACGTCTGCAGGCCATTTCAAAGCGGTAGCAACACGCTCAAAAGCGCTAAAGTAAGAGTCTACCTCGGCCTCACGAAACTGAGGTAC
The DNA here is from genome assembly GCF_949987555.1 of Borostomias antarcticus. Taxonomy (NCBI): domain Eukaryota; kingdom Metazoa; phylum Chordata; class Actinopteri; order Stomiiformes; family Stomiidae; genus Borostomias; species Borostomias antarcticus. Next base: position 16,404,723 of record NC_140253.1, read on the forward strand.
TACAGCTATATTTCTGCTTACGTCAAAACCTCTCACCACCGTGGAGGAACCAGCTCCAAAAGTAGCCTGACCAGAATGTGGAGCAGGACTCGCAACTTTAGCAGCCTCTAATTCTAGTTGCTTTATTTTAACCACGTTCTCCAGCTCTAACACCATTCTGCGGTTCTCCATGTCCAGCTCCATTTTACGAATAGCCAACCGATGACTGTATTCAGCATCTCTCTCCTTCTCCTGAGCCTCGATCTGTAACCGAGCTAAACGTAACCTATGCCGGGCGTTATCACTACCAGCTCCACTACCCATGGAAAGTGAAGTAAATTTGGGCACAGTACGAGGAGGCTTAAACTCCAGATTAGAGGCCCCATCCGTAACGGACTCAACCTCAGCCACCTCCTCCTCCTGCCTGTCTCCTAGGGGAGTAGAGGAAGGGGGCGGAACATCAGACGCACCTCCGCCCGTACTAAGCACCTTACTGTCCACTAATAGACAAACCACAGCGTCCTTCAGCTCAGGCTTCACCAAACCTTTTGAAAGGGCGACTCCAAAATGTGCCGCAATGGCATGCAGATCCTCCTTCCTACACTGATCAAGCTGCTCCACAGAAGGAGCGCTAAGAAACTCCTCCAGGTCAAAAATAGCCATTATGACTGATTGGCAACCACAGGCCACTCAAGCCTCCAAACACAGCACAACCAACGTAACCAAACTAAACCAAAAAACAGCCTACTTGACGACGTGTACACTGCACACCAACACTCACATCTCTGTTGCACTAAAGGATCAAAGATCCTGGACGAGCCCCCATTTTATGTTACGCCCCCACAAGGTGGCTCAGGGAGGAAGGGCGCAACATAAGGCAACAGATAGCAGGTGAGGGTGCAGCAACACAAAACTCAGAAACTCATAATAAATCAAGAAGGTTTATTAATATAAATGTAATCGGCAACACAGGGATCAAGGAGAACTATCAGTGGCACCAAAGAAAAGACAAAAAGAAATAATAACCCCACCCCCCTTGGCAGGTGCTAAGCACCCCTAAGTACAGTGGGTGGTGCTCACTCTAACCTAGGGTTGTAACAACAGGTAAACCTACGTGATGCTAAGATGTAGACCCCAGGGTATCTTCCTATTCTCACTTGTCCCTGTGTGCAAAAACAAGAGATTTAACAAACATAACACAACTTAAGTAGGCTGACAACTAAGGTAAATGGACAACAAAATACAGAAGCTTCACATGTAACATAACTAAAGGACAAACATCAAACAGAATCAAAACAAACCAGAGCTCTGCCACAGCTCTCCAACTAAACACAAATCAACCTTGCTCTCAAAAGGGAGAGAGAGAACTGAAGGAAAAGGGGACTTTATATAGGGCGTGGGACTGGCTGATTGGAGATATGGAACAGGTGGTGAATGATAATTGGTGAACCAGGCGCGCGCATCTGAGAAGTAGGAGAAGTGAAACAGAAGGGGGAGACAAAAACACCACAAAACAGAACCAAACACAGTAGGCCTACATCCATACAACATACATAAACCACACACGTAACACCATGACTACCCAATAGGTACTGAACTTCGCCAGCACAAGTTAAATAGCTTGAAAAGTCAGATACAGAAACACCCATCTGTTCCGTTCATTCACCAAGCAGGCAGAGACGTCAACGCTTGCCTCTTATCAAGTGGCATGGAACATTGCTCGTGCTAAAAAGCCATACAGCGAAGGCGAGTTTGTGAAGACATGCATCACTGATGTTGTTGAAATCTTGTGTTACGTCCAGTATGTGTTTTATGGTAATGGGTTATGTAGGCCTACATTTTTGGTTGTGTTTGGGTTAATGTTTTGGTGTCTTGTTGTTGGTTTTTGTCTCCCCCTTGTGTTCTCCATTTAACATTTCTTTTCAGCTGAAGAGCTCACCTGGTTCAAATCCCCATTCATCAGCAGTCATCACCAATCAACCAATCATCATCCATTTCCTTCCTAATAAAAGCCTTCCTGTCTTTTAGTTCTGGTCTCTCTCGCCTGTGCTGTGGCAGGGCCATGTGTTGGGTGGGTAGTTTTGTTCTGTTTGTGCTTTGCTTTGTTTTAGAGGCTTCTAGTTATGTTGAGTTGTTTATTGGTTCTCTTAGTTAAACTCTGTTTAGTTTGACCAGCCTATTTTTGTATTTTGTAGTTTTGGCTCATAGGGAAATGTTTAGGTTAAGTTCAGATACCCATGGGTTTACATTTTTACATTCATGTAGTTGTATTATTTTGTTTACTTCCTCAGTTTAGTGGTGGCACCACCCCATGTATTTAGGGGTGCTCTTTGAGCACCTGTTAAATTGGTGGTGGGTTTTCAGTTTGTATTATGTATTTAATTTGCCACCCTTAGTAACCTTTTCGTTCCCTATGTTGCCATAATTTTGAGTTGGTGTAAATAAATACCAGGTTTTACACCTAAAACTGTGTTTGTGCCCTCACTTGACCGGTCTGTTGTTTTAATGTTGGTTGCCCTGGTCCTCCGACCCTTAGGGGGCGCCGTAACATCGTCTCCAGAAAATGACAAACTGAAAAAGATGGTGTCAGATGAACAACTGTCACGCCACACAATTGAACACAGAATATCGGACATAAACCATGCCATTGTAACAGAATTACATTCTGATCTTCAGCAATGCGAATATTTCAGTGTGGGATTGGATGAGTCTTGTGACATACAAGACAAGCCACAGTTGGCCATATTTGTATGGTCAGTTTCAGAAGATTGTGTGATCAAAGAAGAGCTCCTTGATATTCAGCCACTGAAGGACAGGACCCGCGGCATCGATGTGAAACAAACCATGACTGACGTGTTTGCAAAAGCAAATCTGCCAATCCAGAGACTGACAGCAAAGCCCCGGATGGAGCGTCCTCTATGGTCGGAGCTGCGAACGGGCTTGTGGGCCTCTGTAAAGCCGACGACACTTTACCAGATTTTTGGAATTTCCACTGCATCATTCATCGGGAGCAGCTTGTGTCTAAAACGCAGAATTTAGACCACGTCATGAAGCCTGTGATGGAAATCGTCAACTATATCCGCACACATGCTCTTAACCACAGGCAATTCAAACACCTGATTGCTGAACGGGACCAAGGCCTTCCGAAGACCTGCCGCTTCACTGCACTGTGAGGGGGCTTTCAAGAGGCACAGTGCTGTCTCACTTCCTGGAGCTCCTGGATGCCGTGAGGCTGTTCATGGAGGAGGAGAACAAGGACTATCCACAGCTGTCAGACCCCCAGTGGATTATGGATTTGTCTTTTTTGGTCGACATGCTGAGTCATCTGGACAGACTCAACCTGGGCCTGCAGGGGAAGTTAAAGATGCTGCCTGACCTGATGCGAAGTGTGTTTGCGTTTGTCAACAAACTGTTTAAGGCGCAACTTCAAAAGGGAGAATTTACGCACTTCCCCTCTCTGCAAAAAGCAAGTCAACATGCTGCATCAGCCGACCTGAGAAAGCAGACAGCCCAATATGCGACACTGTCGACCTGGCCGCCTAAACCGAAGGGTCGCCTGGCTGGGAATCAACCGTTGTTGTGCCCGGTACGGGGGTGGCACCAGCAAAAGGTTCCAAGAAAAGATCAGTGAAAGCTGACAGGAACAGTCTCCGAGATAATGCCGGTTCAAAGAGGCCTTACACCAGAATTCCTCAGAATGTCTGGATAAAGATGTCCTCAGGGGAAAAGGCAGTTATCTTAGAGGTGAGGAACAAAGAGGCTAAGGCGAGGAAATTATCAGAAAAGGCTGGTAAGCCTACCATTGGCCTGGTCGAAGTTAAACAGGAACCAGGCCAGCCAACCTGGGCGGTGGCTCTTGTGAGCGGCTCGCTAGATCCATTCCTGGGCTATACAGGGGAAGAAACCATGGGTCAGAGTCCAGGGGAACTGGTGATTGACCTCCCCGCTGAGGAGGCCACCGAGCTTGTTCAAGGAGGGACAGATGAGTGTATTAACGCCTTGAAAGGGATGATGGCAGATCCTTTCGAATAAGTTCCCTTTTGAATGCAAACCTGATCTGTTGAAACATGCTGATCAAATTGTGCTTTGCTACACGCTTACAGTACTTTTAAATGCAGACATGTACACTCACACCTACACTCAAACACCCATAAAGAACACACCTCACTCACACAAGGCATTCACACCCAGGAAGAACATATATATATATATACACACACACATATACATAAACTATACATTTAAGATTTAAGAGAAATGTTATCATGTTTAGTTTTAAGTAAATTATTTGTTTGAAAGTAATAGAATGATAGAAGTAAAGAATGAAGCCATAATAATCAATTACAGTATGTTTAGTATGGCTGTTTGTGTGTCTTGTTTCACAATTTGAGCCTCAGACAGGCTCGCTGTGGAAAATTGAGTAAGGGGAAGTAGGATGTGGTGGTGGTGAGGCAATCGGTCGTCGCACTGGGACACACAGTATCGTCGGCTGAAGGTGTGATTCTCATGTGAGAGCACCTTTGGCCTTACGGACAGAACGTTCTACCAACTAAACTGGTTTGATAAGCAAATATTGACCACAAAGTGCTACAAAATTAACTGTTGAATTCTAGGGACTTTCTAGAGACATGTTTCCCCTGTGGGAGTGTCTCTATGGGGTTTTTCCATGACGTGACGACATGCTGAGATGGAACAAAATGGTGGCTTCCATATATGGTGAGAGGCTGAAGATTCACCGGTCGAGGGTTCAAGGTCGAGAGCAAAGGTATAAAAGAACTGTGTGACTGATAAGTCAGATGAGATGTCCGCTCCACTGCTCGAGCCTCGTCCAACCCTCCGAAGCAGAAGATCCGGCTGAGAATCTCCCAGCTCTTCATCAACGGCATCCAGCGGTCGTCCAGAGAGAACCTGAGCTCCAGACACTTGCAGCACAGAAGGACCGTTGCGACCGATACCAACTTCCCCCTCCGGCTGGAGGGGCCGCGCCTTGGTGAGAACTGTACTGTAGTCCGTGTGGAAGTGAGTGCCTAGGCCGGGTGCTCTCCTTCTCCGCCTATGTCCTGATATTTTCTCTCTCAATCATAACACATGCATATATCATGTTTCATATTTTGATCTTTGAATTGGTTTTTGAAATGTTTTATTATATTTACTATTGTATGTTATTAATCATACGCTCATTGGCTAATTAAATTCTTTATAGATTATATATATACCTACAATTTAGATTGTGTGTACTATTATTAAATTCTTTATAGATTATATATATATATACCTACAATTTACCATGATTTATATTTTGATCCTCAAATTAGTTCTGATTTGGTTTATTCTGTTTATTAAGGTATTATTATTATGTACAATTGTGCGCTCATGGCTGGCTTTGTGTAATAATTAAATCTTGTATAACCATTTAATCATTTCATTAAAATTTCCTCTAAAGGGACTGCGATTTATTCATTATTATTGGATGTCTTGTAATGCAAAAGTTTAAGCTGTCCAGGCATAACATCTCAAGCTCTTTAAGGTTGATTCTAGACTCAATGTATTGATACTCCCTTGCAATAAAAGTATACTTATTGCTAACCATCCTACCCGACACGTAACAACTAACAATAAGGAACAGAGCGGTCGTTAACCAGAGTGGTTTACAAGCGGGTGTCTCTCTCTAGGTCACAGAGAGATATCACAGTAGGCTGCAACAGGGAGAGCTCTGGGACGGAGACCGTTAGTAGATCGGGCGTGTCTGTTCGAATTACCGGTTTAGCTCACACGTTTTGTGCAACTCTCCATAAGGGGTAAATTCCCTGAGAGCTAAAAGCATAGAGGCATCCTTAGAAGATGACTGGTACTGTAACCCCATAACACCACAGGGGTTTCAGGGAGACAACACAGATGGAAAAACTCCAGGAGAGTTTTGTGACCAGATTCCAGGACCTACAGCTGAAAAGGCCACAGGTTACGTTCCTCGTCGATCCTTTCAGTGCGGAGACAGACTGTTAAAAGCCCCGCTTGTCACAGATGAAGCAGCATCGGAGATGGAGATGATTGAACTGTCGGAGGATGACAGACTTAAGTCTGTTCTGAAGGATGGAACCATTGAGTTTTGGAAAACAGTGCCAATGGAAAAATATCCCCAGCTCAAACGGGCTGCGCTCAAGCTACTCTCAATGTTTGGATCCACATATGTTTGTGAGTCTGTGTTTTCTACCCTGAAACTCGTGAAATCCAAGCACAGATCTGTTTTGACTGACACACATGTGAAGGAACTGCTTAGAGTGGCCACAACGGAATACAAGCCAAATCTGAACGACGTAATTCCTATAAAGATGCAGTTTGCCACAAAAAACACCGGACGGAGCAGTTGTTCGCCGTAAAAACCACGAAGGAGGAGGAGAAATAGAAGAGAGACATTCCCCGACCGGACCGGAGTGTGTGAAAGGGCGGGTTTTATCTGAGAGAGAAAGACGACATTCCGAAGGGTCCTCCGTATGACGAGGTTTTCTCAAGACATTTGTGTAACGCCTCCTAGAGGTAGTTAACAGTACTGAATAGTTATGTTAGATATGACTAACTCAGGGCTAGTACCAACAGATACTTAGGTCCGACTACTGAGCCTTTAGAGATGAAAGTCAGCAGTGAGAGACCACACAATAAACTAGAGATGCTCCGATCTGATCGGCGCCGATCCATATCGGCCGATATGCCCTTTATCGGTTTTGATCGGAGTTCTCAAAACGGCCG
>NC_140253.1:16416445-16541445 GCF_949987555.1 Borostomias antarcticus
ACGTTGACCGTCAATTAATGGAAATTGGTGGAAAATATGATTTCAGTGCTAGACCCCTTTGACGAGCTCGAAAAAACAATAAGTTCATCAACTGCATCAGCTGCAGATGTTATACCATCCATCAGAGCTTTAACTCGTCTTCTTGAGAAAACAACAGAGAGTGACCACGGTGTGAAAACAGCCAAAGCCACGCTCCTGGAAGCTGTCAAGAGGAGATTCAGTGACATTGAATCTGAGCGCCTGTACACCATCGCTACACTCCTTGATCCAAGGTGAGAACTCTACATTCCCGTGTGTGTGTGTGCGTGCGCATGTGTGTGTGTGTGTGTGTGTGTGTGTGAGAGAGAGAGAGTGTGTGTGTGTGTGTGTGTGTGTGAGAGGGAGAGATTCTTATGCGTATTAGCTTTGGCCTAAACATTATTGATAAAAGGGGCTATGCTTAAGTTAAAGGTAAAATATAAATACTGTGTTGTGTCACCCTGTAGTGTACGATGGTTTGCATTTAAAAAGCAGTTAATCTTAACTATAAATAAATAAATAAATAAATAGAATGCTATGGGGCCAAGCCCATGCCTAATTAATTCATAAATAGAATAAAAATGCTATGGGGCCCCGCCCAGGTCTAATTAATAATAAAAGAGTTAAGCATAACCTACAAAATGCATTAAATACATTAATTAATGTTGCCTTTTATTTCTCTCATAGTAAAAAATAGGTATAAAGACAGATATTTCCCCGTCGCACTCAAGCCACAGATGCGCAGGCTGCTTTCTGATGTCCTGGCTGCTGCAGCAGAGCAAGAGACTGGTGAGGAGGACAGTTTGGCAGAGAGTGAGCCCCCACAGAAGATACCACGAGCTGGCTCCTTGCATGCTATGCATGCTGAACTGTTGGCTGAAGAAGATGGGCAACAGCATGAGGGTGGCAGTGGTGACATCAACCCAAGAGCATCACAGGTTAATCTCTACCTATCAGAGGCAGTTATCCCAGACGGTCATGGACAGCCTCTTGCTTTTTGGAAGGCCAACGAAGGCCGCTTGCCTGCTCTTGCACAAGCAGCACGAGTCTTCCTCTGTGCACCTTGCACAAGTGTAGATAGCGAGCGACTTTTCAGCATAGCAGGACATATTTTAGATGATAAGAGGAACAGGCTGAGTGCCAAAAACGCTGAGATGCTTGTATTTCTCAAGGCAAATCTGCCAGTGATGCTGCTTAATCAGAAGTAAGGTTTGAGTCTGAAATCTCCTTACCTTTCTCAAAATCCACAAGAAATGCCTGGGATGAGATAATTACAGATATAGGCCTACAAATAGAGGTGCAATGTTTTTTGTTTTTGTTTTATTGATTATTACTGACTTGCTGTCTTATCTCACCTAAATACGACTTGAAACTGACTGACTTGAAACAGTATTTTATATTTGGCTATAGCCTGTTTATGTTGCAGTTTAGTTTGGGTATTATTATTGTTCCTCAGGAAAGCTACAGTATAAGCTCCAAGTTCTCTAAGAGCCTCTAGAGAGTGGAATGTTGCACATTTGATGTGACAGTGTACATTTTATTTATTATGATTTTTATTTTCACATTTTATTTGTTTTTCCTGAAGTAAGCTACAGGTGGTTTTCAATTCAATAAAACAGATGGTTGTCAATTCATGATACTTTCTCATCTCCTAATTTCATTTGAATACTTAATATACAATGTCAATGGTGTTAAGAATGATTAAAAACATAAATAATGCTACACAATAAATAGAATGCTTCAATTGCCATTGTCGACGCTGTGATCGGTGATCGGTGATATCGGATCGGCAGATCACTGATTCCAGTGATTGGTGATCAGTGATCGGCACCAAAAACCCTGATCGGAGCATCTCTACAATAAACTCACAGCAACGACGTTATACAATAATGAGAAGATGTATTATAAGATTATGGAATGTGTACCATCCCTGCCTATCTAGAGCCGGCTCTCTATAATGCACAGGCGCACTTTACCACGGGCCCCAAAATGAAATAAAACAAAGTATCCCTTGTCTGCAGGATTCTAAGTATCAAAAGGTTCCGAGTTTGCTCTCAGAAGCGCATTGAATCCAATGTTCAGTCCTAACACTACCCGGGTAGTTTTAAGTGTTAAGGCTTATCTGGTTCCCAGGGGGAAATGGAATGGGTCGATGGTCTTGATTCTCTGCAGACGAACCGCACAGCTGGCCACACTGCGTCTCCGGTCCGCCCACAGTCAGTCTTCGTCTCTTGGGTAGGCTCGCCACTGAACCGCTAGGGTTCAGAATCTCTTCAAATCTTGGTCAAAAACCAATCTGTGCACACGGTGCACAGTTAATGCTTTCTCTAGACCTTCTTAACTAATTTCCATCATCAAGATTATCTTTTCTATGTTTCAATCATTGTAAAATGACTAATTACATACCACAACAAGGTACTCTAGTGCAAATAAAAGGATTGTCCATCATGAAATTACATATAGTAACATCCATTTTAAATAAACTTTAAATATCACTTTTATCTTATCTATTATAATGTATTTCAACTTAAATGAATTAGATAGACTGTATTGGGTTCATAACATCATCCTACTCCTTCAACAACATGAACTTCAAGTTAACCAAAATGAGTGCATTGCACCTTTAATGGTGCGCCACGTTATCACGGCTACATTACTTCAGCATGTCTACCTAAATGAGTTGGCTGCAGTGCTAAATAACACTCATAGCAAATTACAATGATACCATCTGTACCAAAGTAGTTTCAAACATAACTCCGATTGTTTTTTTGTAGAAAGAATATTTCAAGAGGGCATCGTGTAACCAGCTAACTAGCATGATGGCTATGCATGGTTAGCTATTGCGTAGTGTCATTTCTCTCGCAAGGAGTGACCACAATAGACAGAGCTTCTCATGGTCTCTCATACACAGGAATCAGCTCCTAATAAACCAAACATGTCATTAATAGCTGATACGAGTGGATTAACCATGAATTTGGGTCCACTTGTAGTGTTTTCCTACCGAGAGTTCGTCCAGTTCTCTTCTATAATGTGCTCTTCTTAACGTCTGAGCAAAAATGTGACAAAGCACACGATGACATTCATCTGGATTACAATATAACGCGCACGCGCCGTCTAGTGGTGAAACACGATATTGCAATTCAAGGGAGATTCAGATCTACTGTGATAAACATACGTTTCATGTGGGCTACATCCTCCCCTCGTGAATTCATGCACGTCCCTGTGCATGGTCAAATAGCTATTACTTGAGAGGACGGACCAGGGAGACGAGCACACCTCTCACTCTCGGTTATCAGCCCTTGAAAGAGTGATTTCAGTGCTGCGACGGAAGGGTTGCTCAGTTCAGCATACTCTAGCCGAGTTGGCGGCTGACGGGTCCTTTCAGATCTCCTGATCTGGTCATCAGTGTCATCTTGCTCTTCACTTCCAGAGCTAGTCATCTCCTTATCCTGAAATCATTCACAGGGTTGTCTTCGATGGGCAACTCTCTGTTTTCTGCAGAGTTCTCGGCATCCGGGACTGTTGTCTCTTCCATAGGACTATCTGGTTCGTGTTCAGGTGGGGTTGCCTTTTCCTCAGATTCGTCTGATACATGATTGGGTATGTTTACACCAGCAGGTGGGTGGTCTCCATATGCTGTTTCCCCATCAACTGCTGTGTGGTCATCATCATGTTGGTTCAGTGTCACTTGGCTGACTGGAGTAACATGAGGTAGGCCATCCGGTTCTGGAACTCCAACTGGAACACCATCAGCCAACTCATTGGAGTTAGCAGGCAGATCTTGAAGCCAGGTGACAGGGATGATGTCGTCTTCATCTGAGGACTGATCAACTTCTTCAGTGGCTTCGCAAGTGTTCTGTCGTGTCTTGCGTATTGTAGCTGTTTTCGGTTGTGGAAGCTCTTCTACCACTACAGAGAGAAATCCACACGGGAGCAAGAGGTCTCGATGTAAGGTGCGACAGGGCCCCTCTCCGTTCTCTGGTTTAACTGTATAGACGGGAAGGTCTCCAGCTTTCCTCACGATTACATAGACCGTGGACTCCCATTTATCTGCAAGTTTGTTTTCCACGAATGCGTACATTTCTCACAAGCACTCGGCCTCCGATGTCCATTGCGGATGGGGTCACACGCTTATCAAACCTTGTTGTGTTCTTTTCAGCTACCTTGGCAGCACTCCATGTCGCTATCTTGTAGCTCTCCTCCAGATGTGATTTGAGGTTCTGTACATATTGAGAGTGTGATCTGTGTTGCTCTTCCTTCACCGGTAAGTCAAACGCGAGATCCACTGGCAACCGTGGCTGACGTCCGTTCACGGTGTGAACCCAGTCACTTCATTTTTGGTACAATTATACGCGTGGACCAAAGGCTTCACAAAGTCTTTCCAGTGTGACTTGTCTTGGTTCTCCAGAGTGCCAAGCATGTTTAAGAGAGTCTGATTAAAACGTTCCACAGGGTGTCCCCTAGGGTGGTACGGTGTGGTTCGAATTTTTCAGATGCCCGCAACTTCACAGAGCTCTTTGATTAGCCGTGACTCGAAATCAGGACTCTGGTCACTGTGGAGTTTCTCTGGTATACCGTAATGGACGATGAAATTGTCCCACAAGCACCATATGTCCCATGTTGTCATGCAGGCTCGTCAAGACCGTGTTGCGAAGTTCTTCAGGTAAAACCAGCTGGTACTGTGTGTTTCCTTCTTCTTGGCGTGTTCTGAAGAGGATGCCATTTCTCAGTTCCAGCTTATTCAACTCTCTCAGCAACAGGGGTAGGTCTGGAAGCTCTGCTCTCAGAGTGGGCGGTGGTTTCTCTCCACTCTCAATTTGAAAGATGACGTGTTTGATGCACTGATCGGCTCTCTGCTTATCTCTGATCTCCAGCTTTGACAGGTGCGGGATGATGGACAGTCCTGAGAGGTCATCCTCCTTTGCAAAGCTGTCAGGTAACGCATCTCCAGAGATAGCAAGACTTTCAACGAGAGAGATACTCCCCTCACTGATCATTTCATCCTTGGTGCAGTAGACAAGTTGTCGCTCACAGATAGCATAAAACACCTCCTGATCAACAGCATCGATGTTAACTGGATCTGACAGATGGTGTGTGAACTTGCTTATCCTGTCCCACTCTTTCTGAGACAATGGGTCGTCACGTAGATCTCCATGGGGGCGACGGGAGAGCGCATCGGCATCCCCGTTCTGCTTCCCAGGGCGGTACTGGAGCTTAAAGGAGAAGGTAGACAGCGCCGCTAGCCACCTATAGCTGGTTGCATCGAGTTTGGCCGAAGTGAGTATGTATGTAAGAGGGTTGCTATCAGTGACTACTGTAAACTGATTGCCATAGAGGTAATCGCTAAGCTTCTCTGTAACAGACCACTTCAGCGCCATAAGGCCGCTCCGAGGCCGGTGGTGCTCGCGTCCGTATGAAGAACGTAAGGCAGAGCAGGATCCGCGAATGCCAGGACTGGGGACGTCGTCAACTTGTCTATGATTGTTTCAAAGGCCTGTTGGCAGGCCGGTGTCCAACGATTCAAGAACAACTCTTTGGGGTGGTGATACTGTCCATCTTTGCTTTGGACTTCGAGTGTTTCTGCAGTGGTGGGTAGCCGGACGTTAGGTCGTTCAGAGGTTTCACTATACTAGAGTAGCCTCTGATAAACCTTCTGTAGTACCCACAGAACCCGAGGAAAGTTTTCAGGTCTTTCAGATGCTGCGGAACTGGCCATGTCTTCAGTGCAACTGTCTTTTCTGGGTCAGTCTCTACTCCCCACTCCGAGACGACATGTCCCAAGTACCGGACAGAAGTTTGAAAGAATTTACATTTTTCTGGAGACAGCTTTAACCCATACTCCTTCAGACGATCAAGGACCTTTGTGAGTCTTTCCTCATGTTCTTCCAGAGTCTTTGAGAAGACGATCAAGTCATCCAAGAAAACAACTACTTCTTTCAGGTTCATGTCCCCATGCACCGTTCCATCAGTCTCTGGAACGTACTTGGGGCATTTGTCACTCCCTGGGGCATGCGATTGAATTCCCAGAAACCAAGTGGGCAGACAAACACTTTCTGTAGTCAATACACAGGCGTAGCTGGCCGTTCTTCTTCTTGACTACGACGATGGGGGAAGAGAATGGAGACTTGCTTTCGCGTATCACCCCAGCCTCGAGGAGATCTTTAAGATGTTTGCGAACAGCTTCCACGTCATGTGGGTGTATGTGTCGCGCTCTGTGTTTGAATGGTGTTTCATCAGACAGTTTAATGTGGTGTTTGACTTTGTCCGTCTTTCCAAAGTCAATGGCATTCTGGGCAAAGACCTCAGGCATGCTGTTTAGCTTCTGACTAATTCTGTCTTTCCATTCCGGAGGGATCGGGGACTCTGCAAAGTCGAATGCCAGGTTAGATGTCTTAGAGGGCATAGAGTCAGATGGTTCTTTCGCACTTTGCTTCTCCATCATGCTTTGTTTGTGAGCAAGAATGGTCTGGATTGCACTGAGCTCTGCTATCACACATTTGGCCGGTATGGTGATGCCATGTTCAGACTCGTTGGTGATCACGACTGGAAGTTTGCATGTCTGTCTGCTAGATAGGTTAAGAAGGCAAGTCTTCACTAGCAGCTCTCCAGGCAGAGCGGACGAGGAAGGGTACTCCAGAGGCCTGTACTACGAACGTAGTTCAACACATCCAGTTAAACTTCTCGCTAGCTCGCTTGAGTAAACGAGACAACCGCAATCACGGATAAACGGTACCACAAAGGTGGTTATCAACTCGTTAACTCGACCCAGCTGATCTAATCTAGCTATGAGCGCGTGCACATATAAAGAGGCGGTGTTTGCTGGTATGGCCAATCGCAAACATGGAGCGATCTAGAGCCGCCTACTTCACACAAGAGGAGCAGACGCTCATCATTCAGAAATATCAAGACTACAAACATATTATTCTGGCCAAGAGTAACACGGTTGCTGCAACTAAAGCGAGGAAGGAAAGCTGGCAAAACTTGCTGACTGTTTAAATGCGTAAGTTAATAGGTTTATCAATATTACATTTAATTAATATAGCTGTTTGGTCAATAGCCATATAACTTGCTACATGCCCCATGATGAACGCTCTATGCTGGCCTAGATGTGATGCCTTAACGTTTGCATGCCTTAACATGAATGAGTTGCATAGATGTAACGTTAGGACTATTCTTATATATACCTTCAGTGCAAACCCTGGCAATGGAAAACGTTCATGGGAGCAAGTGAATAACAAACATAAAAACATAATCCAAACCGGTAAGTAGCCTAGGCATAGGCCTACTTGAATTTCTCCAATAAACAGCCTACATGGTTGTAATGTTTAATACAAAAATCACTGTTTTAGGATGATGTTCTGTAGTGTACAAAGGAATATAGAACAATTACAATTCATTTTAAATTGCTTGTAGCCAATAGGAAGAAAAATTAGTCCAGAAAGACTGGAGGTGGCCCTGCTCCAAAGGACTACACCCCTGCTGAGGAGCTGGCCCTCTCCAACAACAAGGGTCGCCCTGTGATGGACGGGGTGAAGGGGGGGGGGTCTCCTCCGACCCTGGTGCCAGTTGCAGCTCCCAACAGTATGTACAGGGTAGGTATTTCAATTACTTAATAATAAAATACAGGGTTTCTAATGAAACGAATCACAATTCCATTGCAAACTTTTATTAATAATAGTCATTGTGCGAGTAAGTAGTAAAATGCATTAACTTTCTCTACAGTCCATGGGGATACTCTGGTGTTGCTGCCACCACCCACACACACAGCCCAGTCCCATACAGAGGTAACAGTGGAGGCAACCTGTCATATAGCCTACACTGGCATGTAATCTGTGGTCACGTATGTATTAAATACATCATTGACATATTTTCTTCCCATCAGTTGGAGCCAGTAGACAACGCTACAGTGTCTGTATGCTCAGAGAGGGCATTGGAGGCTCTGACACAGATGGTGAGTGTGGACATTTGTCTGAGTTGCATTGGGATGGGACACAATTGGTTCTAGTGCTCCCTATCTATAGATGACTCAATTGCTTCCATCGCTATGATGTTCCTTCTCCAGGAAGAGGCCATTTACCCATCACCTGAGCCCATAGCCTCCACATCTAGGGCCTCCACTTCTAGGCCCTATTGTCATAGGCCGCTGAGGCGATCACAAGGGTAAAGTATGAAGCCTAATTGAAACAGGGTAGTCAAATGTTGCAGTTGCATTTTAAGTGAGCCTGGCCAAGGGACTGCTCTTGTTAAACCAAGTGTATGTGTGTTTCAGGTTGGAGCAGACAATGTGAGGGCCCTCTACAAGAGGCAGCTGGAGGTAGACATACGCCTGAAAGAGGCTGACATCCTCCTAAAAGAGAAGCAGCGGCTGAAAGTGAGCCTGGAGATTAAGAAACTGAGGCTGGAGGTGGAGAAACTGGAGTATGAAAAGAAGGTATATCAGTAAGAACGTAATTTATTTCCCGGCATGGATGACAATTCAACTAACATGTCTCTCTCTTTGTTCCTAGCAATGAGAGGACATCTGATGATACATTTCAATAAAAAGTTGTTACTTCACAAAAGGCCTCCTGTTCAATGTTCATGCAAAAAATTGCTGGGTGACGGCCTCTCACAGCCCTGCCAGTAGGGTAATCCAAAGTGATGGGGTCCACGACATCAGGGGGTTGCATGGTGACCGGTGGGGCTCTCTCCTTCCTAATGCCAGCTATGTTGTGGAGTACAACACATGCCGACACAATTTGGCAGGCTCTCTCTGGGGCCACCCTGAGCCCGCGCAGGCAGCTGAAGCGGGCTTTCAGAACCCCAAAAGCCATCTCTATCCTGACCCTCGTCTTGGTAAGGGCCACATTGAATGTGTTTTGTAGCCCTGGCTCTGGGTTAGGATAGGGTGTCATCAAAAAGGGCATGCACGCATACCCCCTGTCCCCAAGCAGCACTCCATTGAAAAGCCCTGAAGGTGAAGAGGAATATTGCCATGGTCAGTATCGCACATGCTTTGTGGGAAATAACATGAGAAACACAATATGTAGGCTACAGTTGCCATACCTTGCTCAAACTTGTGGCACAGTGTAGACTCCCTAAAGATCCGGGAGTCATGCACTGACCCAGGCCACTTCGCATCAAGGCTGGTGATCATGCCGTTGTGGTCACGTCATCTGCAAAAGTATTTGTGGTTCACAACATAAGACCATAGAATTAAAAGTGAATGTAGCATGTGCATTTGACTGAATTACTGCTACAGTACATGTCTGCTGATTATTTTATTATTGAATGAACGCAGGGACTGCACTAGACTGTTGATGGGTGTGGGGGTGGGTATGATGGTTTCTTTTTTGATATGATGTGATGTATAGTTGTTCTGTACTGCTCCTGTTGACACTAATTTGGTTGTATATGTGCTTTTCTCATAATGACATTGAATTGAATTTGGAAGGTGGGGGTGATATTTATTGATGTGAATATTTCCATATGTGCCATGAATGAATTAACTTTCATCAGCTCCTACAACAATCATATCAAGGAATGAGAAGGCCAAATACTGAAGTGTCTTTACCTGCACATTGATGCTGTGAAAAGACTTGCGCTTCACATAATCCCCCTCATTCTCTCCAAGGGCGGTGGAGATTGGGATATGTGTGCAGTCTATAGCACCGATCACTCTGGGGAAACCTATGCAAAGAGTGGGCAGCATTGGCTACAACAGTAAACGTTATATTGGTTTACAGTAGGCTATATCAAGTAGGTTCTTACCTGCCATTTCATAAAAGCCCTCTTTTATGGACTGCATGGGCAAGTGGCCTGGGAAGGTCACAAACGCGTCAAGCAGCTTGGTAAAGACCACCTTGCGTATTGCGCGACAGACCGTGTTCTTACTCAGGTTTTCTGTATCGCCGACAGCATACATGTAGCTACCTGTAGCAAGAAACCGCAAAGCAATACATACAGTCTGTGGGACTGTAAGCGCATGACTTCGCCGTGTCACTGTAGCTACATGTGGCTCAAGCAGCTGACATATATAAATGATCCCTTCTGCCGAAAATCGGTATCTTTCATATAACCCTACTAACACAATCAGGTTGCAGCAATGTTGCAGAAACGTGCAATTTAGACTTTTGTATGGTCCACTCAACGTCAAGTTAAACGTGCATGCAACGCAAACGCGGTATCTGCACACAAGTTGCTGCAACGTGCAGGTCCAACGTGTCTGCAACGTGCCTGCAATGTGTACACAACGTTGTGATTTCCGTGATGATGTTGCAGCAACGTTGTATACACGTTTATATATATACATATATAATTTGCATTACAAAACAAATCAGCTCCTTGCACAAGCTCCACTACTTCCTGAAACTCTACAGGCATATTTCTTTACCGTCCTATACTATTGGATAGCAATTGCCATGAATCCGGTGTGCAGCACACCTGATCAATCACTTCCATCCACTAGTATAGGCCAGGAAAGAAATACGCCTGTAGAGTGTCAGGAAGTAGTGGAGCTTGTGCAAAGAGCCTATTAATGTCATAGTCAATGCAGCAAGCAAAATTATGGTACAAAAGTTATGACACAACACCATTCAGTCAAGAACAATTTATTTTATTAAAAAAGTACACAATGTCTGGCCTGCAACATGATAAACAAGTTTAAAAACAAAAAGGATTTAAAACAAAATAATACAAAAACAGTTATTTACAAAAAAAGTTATTTTGCAGCTAGGAAGGGAAGTCTTCCTCATCAGAATGCTGGGGAGTGCTCAGATGGACTGTTCTTGGATGGGCTGTGCTCAGGCGGACTTCTGCAGATACCTAAAGACACAATGAAATGGCCGGAAATACATAACGCACATAAATGCACAAAAAAGTGGTACACAATCTTTGGAACCATGCAGTGTCACTGGGTAGGAGAAACCAAAAAAAAAGACATCACTTACCCTTCTGCATTTAGCAGGGGCATGTTTCAATGTCTCCTGCAGCTGGGCGGCCACCTCCGCCATCGTAGCCTTTGGCATGGAGACCATCACTGCACCTTTAAGTTATCAAGAAAGGTAATGGTGTCAATTCACATCGGTCATGGAACAAAGACGATGTATTAAAAAATATTCAAAATATGAACCATTTCTTACGTGTTAGAACATTGAAGAGTGTCATACTCTTCAGTGACTTCTTCCCCTTCTTCCCGTGCACACTGTAGGCGCTCCACACCGCATGTGTGGCTACAGCTGACAGCACCCGCCGGACTTTGTCCGCCAAGTCTCTGCCACCAATGGCACCTAGGTATTGTGTCTGCAAAACAAAGACAGTCATTTACTGTACCCTTCCCTGCACTGCAAAAATAAGACAAAGTTCTGCCCTGCAGACACTCACCATCTTCCTCTGATGTTCCCGGTCCTTCAACCTGGCCTCACAGACCTGCAGCTCCTCTTCCGTTTGGGCAGGGTTCAGTACATCCAGCACTTCTCCCTGGGCTCCAGACTCCACAGGCCGCGTGCTCTGGGACAGTTCCCTCACAGTCCGTGCAAGCTCACGGAGTTGCTCCCGCATCTCTGAGAACTGCTGATGTACAGACCTCTGGAAATCTAGATAAACACAGATGTGGCTATAAGTACATTGACATAAAACTAAATGAAACTCAAAATATATCCCTGCATGCAACATGAAGTAGTCCCATACCAGCATCTGCAGAGCAGCATCGATTAGGTAGAGGGGTACATGGAGTCAATGGTGCTGGAGCCGTTTTATTGGGCGACGGCATCACAGACCTAACTGAAAAACAAAAGGGATAAAGGAAAGGGATTAGCAGGAAACTGTATGGTGTTGGCAGCATGCTTTGGCTTCTGGCATTTGAAGGAAAATAAATTAAGACATTAACAGGTAGACATCACAACACCACAGCAGTACATGCCACTCTTACCTGGTCTGGCTGGGGTGCTATACATGAAGCCTGGGCTCGCATGGTTTTCGCTCACAGGGGATGAGCTCGGAAAATCTGCAAGATGAGTAAATGGTATTCAATCTAAAAAAGCCAATCACAGAGCTAACTGAAAACCTAAAGGGATTAGCAGGAAACTTTATGGTGTTGGCTTTGGCTTCTGGCATTTGGAGGGAAACTAAATAAAGACAAGACAGGTAGACACCACAGCAGTACATGCCACTCTTACCTGGTCTGGCTGGGGTGCTGTATGATCTGGCTGGGGTGCTATACATGGGGCCTGGGCCCCGCTCGCCCACATGGGACAAGCTTGGAAAATCTGCAAGATGAGTAAAATGGTATTCAAAATAAATAAAAAATAGTCCAACTATCAGTGTGCAGTAGGCATAGACATTTTATTTCAACACAAACATGCATACCTGGATTGTACAGCACACGTGGATTGTACTGGACCGCTGGCAGAGGCCTTTCAACTCCGGCACCTGGTCTTTGGCCTGCATAGTGGGGACCAATGGCTGCCCAGGGCTTGGAATATCTAGTGGAATATCAGTAAATTAGCTCAGATTACTCGATTTCAAAAGTACTACTCTTTTGGGACTGTTGAATGCACTTTAGTATATTACCTTCGTCACTGGAGTGATAGCGTGTGTTGCGCCGTCTCTTTCGAACGTCTTGGCACTCGTCCATTGGCGACTGCTGCTCAAAGACTTTTGCCATGAGCCTGGCACCTTCGTAATGATCTGTGTGCATAAAGTACCATAATCAATACATTTCAGCCATCCTTTTTTCCTCAGAATAATGAGTCATGATCTTCCCCCCACCCCCATCAGTATTTTTTAATAGCTTAAAATGCAAACAGTACCAGTTGTGGACTTTGGGAAAACCCGGACTCTGTGGAGCGCCCATCCAGGGTTAGGTTCCACACAGCTCTTTATCCGTTGGCTGACTCATTCATTGGCCAGGAACACATCTGCAACTGTGAGTGAAACCATTAGTACCCGCTTCCCTGTACAATTGAAAAGTAGCACACCAATCAGAACATTGTTCACACAAACATGTTCTTACCCCATCCTTTTTGGAGAGCCAGGATACTGGGACAACCGACACAGTGTCCTCCCCCAGAAACTCCACACTGCAATACAGTCTGCCCAATAAACAAAAAAATATTAAGTTTATAAACACATAAGGACCCTATGGGAAAGTAGGCAGAGGGGAAGAAGCGACTAAAACAACAATTCAACAAGTCATTACAGCCGATAAGTAATTAGTGACACGCCACTATTCTATACTATTCTTTTTTTTTTTTATTCTCTGCCGGCCCAGGACAGATGCGGTCAATGGCGGTCAATCATCAGTGTGGGAAACATGAAGCTAGTTTAGGCATTAGCAACTGCAGTGCACAGATTAAATGTATAAGGCCCGTGAATCACGCGTTACTACTCGCAGTTTTAACAGGAACGCCTTTTTTTGACTCGTGAACTCCAACAATACACACCGATACTACTAATGTGGCAAACAAAGCTGCCTCCATCTTTGTTTCGAGCTAACGTTACATGGACCACGTTGTCCATGGTACCACGCTTACCTCGTGGGTGGCATTGTTCTCAGTCTCCCACTTTCCAGACAAATGGAAAATATATAAAGCATTATCTTGGCTTCGCCTTCCCCTTTGCCTATGTAAAATTAGCCTAAGATTCGTGATGGCCTTAGAAAGCCTGACACGAGCGAGCTCCCAACGTGAGTCAAATTCAGCAGTCAAACAAACAAACAATCCACATGTCCAGCGGCCATTTTAGAGTAACGTTAACTAACACAAAACTTAACAGCTCAGACCGTTCGCTTGCTTATGTTTCTGCAAATGTTCGTGGCGAACACAAAGCCAGTAGTAACAGAAAAAAGGTTTGCAATAGTTTTTCGGAGTATTTGCAATATTGTCTAAACGTTAGCCAAGTTCGGGCCTTGACTTAGCTAGCTAGCACTAGCTAGCGTGCTAGCTAGCATTAGCTAACGTTAGCTAGCTATCATTAGGCTTCCAATTCCTGAACTTAGTTTAGCGTGCAGGTTATGAGTTACTTCTGTTTACTTAAATTATTACCGGTAAGTAAACAAATAAATAGCTAAACCAACAGTAAAATCAATGTAATTTGATGAGAAAAAACCCCCGAGGTAACTGGTATAACTTACCAGAGAAGAAGTTCGCACCACATTGTGTTTGTTGGTCCCCAATCTGCTCTCTTTATGGCTTTAAACCACAGCTTTTGGCGGTTCCTCTGAAAAGGGTGACATCTCGAGGGGATGCTGAAGAATCTGAGGCCATCATCTTTTCCTTTTCTGTTTGTACAGTTCACAGCACAGCAGCTTTGAGGCATAATTAGCTACATGAAACGGAGCTCCTGGCTACTGTGGCGAGTTCGTTTGCCTTTTTACCGAGAGGCTGCATGCTCGCTCTGCTGTGCCGTAGCAGGCGAACCCATCTATAGGGAGGGAAAGTAATCTCATCGCCCCCTAGTGGTAGCGTTTCATAATGCCGAGAGAATGAATGGGATTTCTTATAGACACGTCTTTTGAAAAATGATATATTTCTAAGATGCGTTATTAACCTCAACATACAGTACAATATGAAGGATATAAGCGAAAATTTAAAAAAAAAAGAAAAAAAGACAGGAGCAGTTTGGCAAAGAATCCTGCCTACTTTAACTGTGAGCCAAGCAAGCAGTGACGTCACGGGATAGCCCGATTGCAATCCTAATGCTAGCCTAATAGGACTTTAATCCAACGTCACTGCAACGTTATTTAATGACGTTGCAGGGACCCATATTGCCAATGTTTCTGCAACGTTGCAGAAAAGTCTAATTAGACTTAGGAGGGTAAAGTTATTTTCGACCTTAGATGGACGTTGTCACAACATCGCCTGATGGTAACGTTGCAACTTACCTAAGTACAACTTATGTGCAACGTTGCTGCAACCCACTGTGTTAGTAGGGTTAGCGGGTGCTTTGCCATGACCGGCCATTGAATTCGCTAGTTTGATTGATAGATGGATTTAACGTCCAAAGTAGATTTTGCAAGTATTGTATAGGCTCATGTGTAAGAGATGAATGGCTGTAACCATGAACTCAGCCAGAGGTAGGCCCTACTGTAGATTATCAGCATTATCACCAGTCTCAATTTATGTCTCAATTTATGTGTTGCCATTCATGTAAACCACCATCTCATCTAGACTACTTCTGTTGCTGCATTTTTACATTTATGCTTTCATGATTTTAGAGCGCAATAAACATTTTCCACGATTCCAATAAGTCCATCCATTCATCCAACTTTGTGCTGAGCGCAGCGCAGGCTGGTAGCCTACTGTCAAGGCTCACGACTGATGCACTCCCTTAACACGTCTCGCAACTTACCAGACCATCAAGAGAATTTCAATATGAAAGATCTTGGGATTCCAGGAGTCAAGGCCGTTTCAGACGGAGAGCGATATTCCGCCTGCGTTCTCGCTCGGAGCGGGGGACGCACGCGTCCTGCGCGCAGCGGGGAAAGCTGACTACAATTCAGCTCTTGTCGCGGGCGGGCGTGTGCAGCCTAGTTCCATATGAGAACACTCCTCGGTCCAATTCCGTATAGTAGATCAGCCTGTGTACTTTCAACGAATGTATTATTAGACATAATATCATAATAATATGTGACCGCCGCTGGTAATTTGGTCCTCAACTAGGCATTTTCATTTTTTTATCTGAACATATTTGATCTGATTTATCTGATTTTATCTTTTTGAAATCTGAACATATTTGAAGAAGATATGCTTATTTGAATGCTAGTACTGCCAAATCAACTTAGCTGAGAAATCTCCCTCCAAAGTTCTCCAACATTTTCACACCTCTGACTGCCAGGTAATGGGCGTGAACAATAGCCTGGTAACCCCTCCCCCAGCCACTCCCCCACTGGACGATCTGTCATTATCTGTCAGAGTGGCTGTCAACTTGGGGTATTACCTGAGAGTGGCTGCCAAGTGAGGTGCTCTCTCACTGATGACCCCACACTCTGAGTCAGTATTAATCTTGTGTTGTGAATGCAGTTAAGAACAATATAAGATGAAGTTCAAATTTAACGTTCTTTATTGTCACATACATGATATAAAGTACAAGCATAAGTAGTTAAGTGTACAAAAAAAGGCAACTGTCTAAGTGTTAAAGTGTACAGTAAGTTGTCTGTTTTATAGACAATGTGCATAGTGTTCATTGTGATCAAGTGTACAACAAAGTAATAACAGTCCCCAGCTCAATACTCAAGGTAATAACAACAGTACTCAGCTCAGTATTCAATATTCTAACAATGCAGTCTGTGCAAGTGTGGGCAAGTCTGTGCAAGAGAACAAGCAACGCTTCAGTATACAAACAGGAAAACAGGAAAGGCTGTGGCCTTTCTCCTGCAGTGCTGTCCGTCCTGATGATCTGCAGTGAATCTACAAGCGGACAGTCTTGTTCTGAGCTGCTGTGGAGTTTGGCGGGGACATGTGACGTCTCGTCCCTCATCAGAACAGAACTCTCTGATCTTGTCAAAGAGATACGTCTGTCTGGCCATGTCCAGTCCGGGTGGGGCTTGCACAAGAAGACCTTCTCTGGGGGGCAGGACATCAGGCTTGCGCAGCAGCTGAAACTCGACTGCCGGTGCATCACGGTGTTCTCTGGCCACAACCATGCCAGGTCTCTCAGCATCAAAACTGCAATAGAATAGAAGGAAGAAAGTACATTAAACTATTGCCCACAGTACTGGCACTCCATATAGATAAAATAGTACCAGAATGTGTTGATTAAATAGACTAGCTAATGCATGATAGGATGAACGTATTCTCACCTGTTGTGCAAAATCAAAGCTGTAGTGCATAGTGATCTTCTTGCTGGCTGGTATGGAGGGGCCAAGGGAGAGCTGCAAATCCTCACCTTTTTGCTCATCCTGTAACCAAAACAAAAAACAAAGGTGTCAGACTACCATATCTCTCATGCTCTCTCATTCTGTTTCTCTCTATAATATAGCTACCTAGCTAGATATTAGCTGCCTCGCTGGCTAGTTTAGGAACAAAGGGCTAGCTCAGCTAACTAGCATGTTAGCTAACGTTAGCTAGCTAGCCTTTGTTAGTTTGTTATGCTAGCTAGACTTAGTCACTTGTTTAGAAAGGAGCTACTGCTAAACGACTAACGTTAATGTAATGTAAACAGCACAGATAGTATAAAGATCAGCTTACCCCAAAGCAAAGCAGAATGCTTGGCGGTGGTGTGAATCTGGTATGTCGTTCGTCGCTTGGTAGCAACATGCTTTGCTGATACAGTCATCTCTGTATCACAGGACATCAAGAATAAAACTCCGTGTACGAACGAGTCCTGCTCTGCTGGAGTTTTAGCTGCTCTTAAAACTCTTTCCATGTCCTGGATGCCATCCCCGTCTTCTCTTTAGCAAAAGCTGTAGCATCCATGGTTTAACTTGGGACAGTAAAATAATTGAATGTAAACAGCCGGCGTGTTTGGGAAGGGTGGGGGCGGAGAACCCGGAAGCAATAGCCAATGAAAACAAATCATGCTAATCGATCTGCCCGCCCCCAAGCCCAGCTCGAAATCAGCTAAAAACGAGCTTAGTTTGCAGACTAATTAAACGTATTTCGTGAACCTAAAACTGTTGTCTGTTATAGTAAGTAGGTTCTTCACAACTTCAACTTTGGTAATACACAAAAAAACTAAAAACTAAAAAAAAAGTTTTTTTAGTTATTTTGCCCCCTAGCGCATTTCGGGGTTTGCCGAGTTGCGGACCAAATCACCAGCCGCTGTCACATATATATAGCCAACGACCTGAGCTGCCTGCCTGATGATGGTCTCAGGGCTAAAGAGACCGCGCGTCGTTCCTCACCCTAACTATTGGCATGCTATCAATGAAAGAAAATACATTGTAAATAAACATGGTTTTAGGCTATTGTTTTTATGTAGGCCTATAGGTTAAGCTATTTGTGTTCATAAGGTAACGTCATTGTACCTATAGCCTATAATCCAATTGACTGGAACCAGGGGGTTTGACAAAAGTTAAGAGGCAAAATAATTTGTCTTGACTGCATTCAAGATGTATCTTTCACATTAAAACTACATACAAAGCTGACCAATAGCATTAGAAAGATCTCTTCGAGAGCTTTCATTTCACCTGTTCATTCTGCCCTAATGTCACTCGCGCACCCCTCTGGTTCTAAGCCATCACAACGCGACTTCTGTCCCGACACGGTCTCCTGTCATTTCTCCCTGGCTTGCAGGCACGACTTGCTCGCACGAAACTTGAAACCTATGTTATCATGTAGCCAGTAGATATGCTAAGAAAATTGCATATGTTTGCAAACTAAAACAAGTGAACACAATTTTACAATCGAAAATGCTTATGAGACCATTATTTTACTTATATGGGGCAAAAGTGGTTTCTCTTCCTGCTTCTGCCTAAGCCCTCCACAATACCACAACACAACGGTGTCATGTTTTACCGAAGGAGAAGTGAAGAAGACGGTAGCTAGCAGTAGCTAAAGCAGTTAGCTAATGTTAAGATCATTCCTCTAGCTGCTTTGCTATAATGCGAGTTCGTCTCCGTTCCTGCCCGAGAAACAGAAGTTGAACTAATAGCATCAAAATAGCTACAGCTGTACTATCGTGCAGCTTCACAGCCTGCTATTAGCAGACAGCACTAAAGTTGACAAAATCACACTTGCAAATCATTAGAATTCCAACCATTAATATGGGATTTATCATTCAACTAAACATGGAACCTGAATACTACCTGATATTTCAACCTGCTGCCATCAGTGATCGGCGCGTCTGCTTGTTTGAGTCTGAATGTCTTACGCAGTTACATTCCATGTAGTGTCCCAAAACTGTTAAATCATTCCCCATGTAGTTCACTATGAGTCGCACTCAATACATCCATGGTAATAGGGAATAGGGAGTGAGTGAACCATTTCAAACACATCTCTGGTCATCTCCGTTAGCCATCTTACTCGTCCTGATGCCATGTTCCATATGAGAACACTCACTCAGCCTAATGTATTAAACTTCTACTTGTCCCGACAGTTAACAGATATAGACCCGGCGACATTTACAGAGATAGAAACTATAAATAGATAGGCTTTGTTCGTAATAATTAAATTACAACCAGACAGAGAACAAGGAGTTTGAGAACGGTAGGCTCATCTAATGTGCGAGATGAGCTAAAGCAATGGGTCAATGAGTGGTATTACTGCGCCTCTATGGGCAGGCGACCGGTGGTGCGGAATGCCGTAAAGCGCCTGTTAGAATACCGCGGGTCAAGTTACATTCTTATGTTCCCACATCTGTAGTTCACTATGAGTCGCACTCAATACATCCATGGTAATAGGGAATAGGGAGTGAGTGAACCACTTCAAACACATCTCTGGTCATCTCCGTTAGCCATCTTACTCGTCCTGATGCCATGTTCCATATGAGAACACTCAGTTAGCCTAATGTATTAAACTTCTTCTTGTCCCGACAGTTAACAGATATAGACCCGGCGACAGTTACAGAGATAGAAACTATAAATAGATAGGCTTTGTTCGTAATAATTAAATTACAACCAGACAGAGAACAAGGAGTTTGAGACGGTAGGCTAATCTAATGTGCGCGATGAGCTACAGCAATGGGTCAATGAGTGGTATTACTGCGCCCCTATGGGCAGGCGAGCGGTGGTGCGGAATGCCGTAAAGCGCCTGTTAGAATACCGCGGGTCAAGTTACATTCTTATGTTACAGGCAAAAACCCTGATGACAAAACAACCAAAAGGAAGAGAGACCCGGCCCGGAGAAGCCCGGGGCCCTCATCTGGAGCCAGGCCCAGACGGAGGGCCCGCCTGCGAGCGCCTGGTGGCCGGGCTTACCACGGAGCCCGGCCGGGCCCAGCCTGAATAAGCAACGTGGAAGCACCATCTCCTCCTCCATCGTCCCGTGGACCCACCACCCGCGGGAGGAATTGTCCGGGTCGGGTGCGCTGCCAACTTGGTGGCGGTGAAGGCGGGGGCCTGCACCGGCACCGGAACCAAACTCCTGGATAGGGGTTGGACCCTGTTCTTCTCCGGAGTTGCTCACGGTATGAGGCGTAAGGCAGGTGTGGCTCTACTAGCTAGCCCCCAGCTGAATGCCTCTGTGCTGGAGTTCACCCCAGTGGATGAGAGGGTCGCCTCCCTGCGCCTTAGGACTGTGGGGGGGGGGGGACTCTGACTGTGGTTTGTGCTTATGCACCGAAAAGCAGTTCAGAGTACTCGGCCTTCCTGCAGACCCTGAGTGGAGTCCTTTTGGGGGCTCCTGCAGGGGACTCCACTGTCCTACTGGGGGACTTCAATGCACACGTAGGCAATGATGGAGAAACTTGGAGGGGCGTGATTGGGAGGCATGGCCACCAGGATCTGAACCCGAGTGGTGTTTTGTTGTTGGACTTCTGTGCTAGTCACGGTTTGTCCATAACAAACACCATGTTCGAACACAAGGATGCCCACAAGTACACCTGGCATCAGAACACCTTAGGCCGAAGGTCGATGATCGATTTCGTTATCGTATCATCTGATCTGAGGCCATGCGTTATGGACACTCGGGTAAAGAGAGGGGCAGAGCTGTCCACTGATCACCATCTGGTGGTGAGCTGGTTTCGATGGCGGGGGAAACTTCTGGACAGACCTGGAAAACCCAAGCGTGTAGTGAGGGTGAACTGGGAACGTCTGGAGGAAGAGCCTGTCCGGAGAGATTTCAATTGCCACCTCCGGCGGAGCTTCTCAGGCATCCCTGTGGAGGTTGGGGACATCGAGCATGAGTGGTCGGTGTTCAAAGCCTCCATTGCTGAAGCTGCAGCTGGGAGCTGTGGCCTGAGGGCCATAGGTACCTCAAGGGGCGGTAACCCTCGGACACCGTGGTGGACAGCGGTGGTCAGGGAAGCCGTCCGACTGAAGAAGGAGGCCTTCCGGGATATGTTAGCCCGGGAGACCCCAGAAGCAGTTGCAGGGTATCGACTGGCCCGGAGGGCTGCGGCTTCGGCTGTGACCAAGGCAAAGCAGCGGGTGTGGGAGGAGTTCGGAGAAACCATGGAGAAGGACTTTCGGTCGGCACCAAAGTGTTTCTGGAAGACCATCAGACACCTCAGGAAGGGAAAGCGGGGGACCATCCAAGCTGTATACAGCAAGGAGGGGACACTGCTGACCTCAACTGAGGAGGTTGTTGAGCATTGGAAGGAGCACTTTGAGGAACTCCTGAACCCGACTAATCCACCCTCTACGATCGAGGCAGAGCCGGAAGATGATGGGGGGTCGTCAATTTCCTTGGAGGAGGTCACTGAGGTAGTCAAACAACTCCACAGTGGCAGAGCCCCAGGGACTGATGAGATCCGTCCAGAAATGCTGAAGGCGCTGGGTGTAGAGGGGCTGTCTTGGTTGACACGCCTCTGTAACATTGCGTGGAAGTCTGGGTCAGTGCCGAAGGAGTGGCAGACTGGGGTGGTGGTCCCAATATTCAAAAAAGGGGACCAGAGGGTGTGTGCGAACTATAGAGGCATCACATTACTCAGCCTCCCAGGGAAAGTTTACTCCAAGGTGCTGGAAAGGAGGGTCCGGCCGATAGTCGAACCTCAGATCCAAGAGGAACAATGCGGATTTCGTCCTGGTCGTGGAACTACCGACCAGCTCTTCACTCTCGCAAGGATCTTGGAGGGGGCTTGGGAGTTTGCCCAACCTGTCTACATGTGTTTTGTGGACTTGGAGAAGGCTTACGACCGGGTCCCTCGAGAGGTCTTGTGGAGGGTTATGCGGGAGTATGGGGTGAGGGGGTCCCTACTTGGGGCCATCCAATCCCTGTACACCCAGAGCGAGAGCTGTGTCCGGGTCCTCGGCAGTAAGTCGTCTTCCTTTCCGGTGGGGGTTGGCCTCCGCCAGGGCTGCGCTTTGTCACCAATCCTGTTTGTGATTTTCATGGACAGGATATCGAGGCGTAGCCGTGGGGAGGTGGGTTTGCAGTTCGGTGAGCTGGGGATCACGTCGCTGCTTTTTGCAGATGATGTGGTCCTGATGGCATCAGCTGCCTGCGACCTCCAGCACTCTCTGGATAGGTTCGCAACTGAGTGTGAAGCGGCTGGGATGAGAATAAGCACTTCTAAATCTGAGGCCATGGTTCTCAGCAGGAAACCGGTGGCCTGTCCGCTCCGAGTAGGAAATGAGTCCTTACCCCAAGTGAAGGAGTTCAAGTATCTGGGGTCTTGTTCACGAGTGAGGGAACCATGGAGAGGGAGTTTGGCCGGAGAATCGGAGCAGCTGGTGCGGTTCTGCAGTCGCTTTACCGCACTGTTGTGACGAAAAGAGAGCTGAGCCAAAAGGCAAAGCTCTCGATCTACCGGTCTATCTTCGTCCCCACCCTCACCTATGGTCATGAAGGATGGGTCATGACCGAAAGAACGAGATCAAGGATACAAGCGGCCGAAATGAGTTTTCTCCGGAGGGTGGCTGGGATCTCCCTGAGAGATCGGGTGAGAAGTTCAGTCATCCGGGAGAGACTCGGAGTAGAGCCGCTGCTCCTTTGCGTCGAAAGGAGCCAGTTGAGGTGGTTCGGGCATCTAGTGAGGATGTCTCCTGGGCGCCTCCCTAGGGAGGTGTTCCAGGCATGTCCGGCTGGGAGGAGGCCGCGGGGTAGACCCAGGACTAGGTGGCGGGACTTAATCTCCGCACTGGCCTGTGAGCGGCTAAAGAATCCCCAGGCAGATCTGGTTGATGCTGCTAGGGGTAGGGAAGTCAGCCGAAAGTCAATGGGGGCTTACGTTTACTTGCATTGAAACTGCCTGAGCTGTACACAAAGTGGGACCATTGTACACGTACTCACCAAAATGTGTACAGCCCCAATACAGTCCCAATGGGGGCTGTACACCCGAGTGTACAGGCCCGATTACACCACCTGGGGGCGACTCCGAGCCGCCGCCAACCGCACTATGGGGGCCTATGGGCCCCGTACACGGCGTACAACGCTCCTAGCCCCCACCGCTTTGGAGAAACAGGTGTGTACAGCCGCCACAGGTCGGTGTACAACAGCAATAAGTTTGCATGGCAAGTGTCCAGGCCGATATCTCCAAAGTGACAGGGGCTAGGAGGCTGATATGGCAGTATGTTCATACTTCCATGGTACTCTCTTAGCCTGCTGTGTTTCGAGGCAATCCGAGCAATTTGAATTTTTGACCAAAATCGCAAAATCGACTTCCAGCAGCCGAGAGGGTAAAGTTCAACTTCCTCCAATCCTTACGGGATTCGGAGGGCTTGTCCCTTATGGTAAGAGGATGCTGAGGTTACATTATGAGCCTCCTACCCCCAGCCACTTTGGATATATTGGCCTGGACACTTGCCATGCAAACCTATTGCCGTTGTACACTGCCCTGTGGCGGCTGTACACGCCTGTTTCTCCAAAACGGATGGGGCTAGAAGGCTGACACTCGGTGGTCTTAGAGTACCCAGGGGTGCCATGAACATACTACAGTGTCAGCCTCCTAGCCCCCACCACTTTGGAGAAACAGGCGTGTACAGCCGCCACAGGTCGGTGTACAACAGCAATAGGTTTGCATGGCGAGTGTCCAGGCCAATATCTCCAAAGTGCAAGGTCATAGCCTCTCCCAACCATCACCTACCCCCACTAATTCCTAGGCTATCTTTCAAATGAAACCATCCGTGAAGCTCTACGACGTTCCGTTAATTTTGCCCATTTTCTGGAAAACGGTTATAACCAGAGATATAACCATTTCCCAGATAGGCTATATCTCCAGTACAGAAGTTGGTAGCTACTCAGAACCACCACCTACCCCCACTTATTCCTAGGCTAGCTTTCAAATGAAACCATCCGTGAAGCTCTACGACGTTTCATTAATTTTATCATGTAAATCTATTGCTGTTGTACACCGACCTATGGCGGCTGTACACGCCACATTTCTCCAAAGTGGTGGGGGCTAGGAGGCTGTAAATCGGGGGTCCTCAATTACCAAAAGGTGGCATGAACATACTCTGAGATCAGCCTCCTACTCCCAACCAATCATGAGAAACAGCCGCGTACAGCCCCCACAGGTCGGTGTACAACAGCAATAGGTTTACATGGTGAGTGTACGGGTCAATATCTCCAAAGATTCTTGGTCTAGGAGGCTGATATTGCAGTTTGTTCATGTCTCCATGGTGTACTGTTACTGTGCATAGGTTTCGAGCCAATCCGAGCAATTTTAATTTTAACATGTAAACCTATTGCGGTTGTACACCGACCTATGGCGGCGGTACACCCCACATTTCTCCAAAGTGGTGGGGGCTAGGAGGCTATAAAGCGGGGGTCCTCAAGTACCAAAGGGTGGCATGAACATACTCTGAGATCAGCCTCCTACTTCCAACCAATCATGAGAAACAGCCGCGTACAGCCCCCACATGTCAGTGTACAACGGCAATAGGTTTACATGGTGAGTGTACGGGTCAATATCTCCAAATTGACAGGGGCTGGGAGGCTGATACTGTAGTATAATCATGCCACCAAAGGGTAGTCCAAGACCACCAAGTGTCATCCTTCTGGGCCAAACCACTTTGGAGAAACAAGCGCGTGAGTCTAACCCTAATCCTACCCTAATGGTCAATATCTCCAAAGATTATTGTGCTAGGAGGCTGATATGGCAGTATGTTCATGTCTCCATGGTGTACTGTTACTGTGCATAGGTTTCGAGCCAATCCGAGCAATTTTAATTTTAACATGTAAACCTATTGCGGTTGTACACCGACCTATGGCGGCGGTACACGCCACATTTCTCCAAAGTGGTGGGGGCTAGGAGGCTATAAAGCGGGGGTCCTCAAGTACCAAAGGGTGGCATGAACATACTCTGAGATCAGCCTCCTACTCTCAACCAATCATGAGAAACAGCCGCGTACAGCCCCCACATGTCAGTGTACAACGGCAATAGGTTTACATGGTGAGTGTACGGGTCAATATCTCCAAATTGACAGGGGCTAGGAGGCTGATACTGTAGTATAATCATGCCACCAAAGGGTTGTCCAAGACCAAAAAAGTGTCATCCTTCTGGGCCAAACCACTTTGGAGAAACAAGCGTGTGAGTCTAACCCTAATCCTACCCTAATGGTCAATATCTCCAAAGATTATTGTGCTAGGAGGCTGATATGGCAGTATGTTCATGTCTCCATGGTGTACTGTTACTGTGCATAGGTTTCGAGCCAATCCGAGCGATTTGAATTTTAACATGTAAACCTATTGCGGTTGTACACAGACCTATGGCGGCGGTACACGCCACATTTCTCCAAAGTGGTGGAAGCTAGGAGGCTATAAAGCGGGGGTCCTCAAGTACCAAAGGGTGGCATGAACATACTCTGAGATCAGCCTCCTACTCCCAACCAATCATGAGAAACAGCCGCGTACAGCCCCCACATGTCAGTGTACACGGGTCAATATCTCCAAAGATTCTTGGTCTAGGAGGCTGATATTGCAGTATGTTCATGTCTCCATGGTGTACTGTTACTGTGCATAGGTTTCGAGCCAATCCGAGCAATTTAAATTTTAACATGTAAACCTATTGCGGTTGTACACCGACCTGTGGCGGCTGTACACGCCATTTTCTCCAAAGTGGTGGGGGCTAGGAGGCTGATATGGCAGTATGTTCATGTCTCCATGGTGTACTGTTACTGTGCTGTGTTTCGAGCCAATCCGAGCAATTTGAATTTTATCATGTAAACCTATTGCTGTTGTACACCGACCTATGGCGGCTGTACACGCCTGTTTCTCCAAACAGGTGCGGGATAGGAGGCTATCGCTCGGTGGTGTTAAAGTACCAAGTGTTGACACTAACATACGGGAATATCAGCCTCCTAGCTCTCCGTTAAGTGTGGAAATAAAGGAATGTACAGCCGCCATATAAACCTATTGGCACTGTACGCCTTTCCCGTACGGCCTACAAACATCCCACAGATATGAATCAAAACTAAGATTGCTCTAGAGTGTCCAAGGATCAACATATTTCAGCGTCAGCCCCCAAGATTAAGCGGTTTTCATTTTGGATCAAAATGATCAATTCTTGCACAGAAGGGTGTTGTACTCTTAGAGCCTGACAGTGTCCTGGGGCACATTTGGAGATATGTGATTTTTTTTTTCTAGAGGGGTAAGCTGACATTTTTCTGTACAGTCTCGAAGGGCACTCACTCATGACCCACTGACCCGATTTTGAGGCCTCTAGTGCTTTGACAACACCTTTAAAAATTAAAAAGATGACGTGTACAACCGCCATAGGAATGTATGGCGGCTGTACACGCCAAATTTCTCCAAAGCGGTGGGGGCTAGGAGGCTATAAAGCGGGGGTCCTCAAGTACCAAAGGGTGCCTTGAACATACTCTGAGATCAGCCTCCTACTCCCAACCGATCGTGAGAAACGGCCGTGTACAGCCCCCACATGTCGGTGTACAGCCAAATATTACTGTAGCGTATTAAAAGAAATTGAGCGGTCCGATCGGTCCGAAACCCGTACGGCCCATAGGCCTTGAGGTGACGATCACGCTCACCGGATTTCGTGCCGAACGGACCGATCTGGATATCCCGTTCTCTGATTGGCCCATATGGGATGCTCCGATTGGTCCGACGTACAGAGGGCCCATAGGCCCCGAGGGCCTGATCACGCTCACCGAACGGCGTGCCGATCGGACAACTTTGAAAATGGAGCTCTCTGATTGGTCCGAAACTCCGCACGCCGTTCGGCCAAGGGCGGGCCTCCGCCCCGACCGGAGGTCAGCCCGATCGGTGTGGGTCAAACTCAAAACCGTCCCGAGACGCTTTCGGCCACCGGGGGCCTCATCGGCGCCCTCTGGAGGGCGCACGGTTTGGATTTGTCGAGGCCACGCCCAAAAACGGCGTCCCGAGAGGTCGCGTGGTCAAAGACGCCGTTTTTGAATGAAAAGTGCCTGGGCTGTACACACGTGTACAACGCGCACAGTTTGCACAGTTTGCGCTCGAGCCTGTGTCGGCTGTACGTTCTGTACGGCCGCCACAGGAACCGCGGGCGTACAACGCTCACAGGATCCGCCGGGATGGCCTCTTGTGGAACGGGCCGGGATCGCCCCAGGGGGGTGGTAAAACCAGTAAAACCCGGAGGGTTTTAAAAGGGCGCCGGCGGCCTTTTAGAGACCGCCCGCCTATTTTAGACGCAAGACCCCGTTAGCTAGTGCTAGTTTAACTAACGTTAGCCCAGACAGCTGTAGCTAGCACTAACATTTATCCAAATGTTTGAGTAACGTTAATAGCTTACCAACGGCGAGATGGAGCCGGTGTCCAAAACACTGCAGTCGTAGCCAGTGGTTCAGTGAAGCAGCTTTCACGATGTTTGCACCACTGTCGGTAGTAATGCACACCTGGTGGTCCTCGCTGAGTCCCCACGACTGGAGTGCCTCCTGAAGCCCCCGGGCAATGATCTCTGCAGTGTGGTCTTCGGGAAAATATGTCGTTTGAAGGCATCTGCTTTGGAGATCCCATTCCTCGTCTATATAGTGTATTGTGAGACTCATGTATGGTTCCGACGTGCGACTAGACCACATATCAGATGTGGTAGCGAAGTGTTTAATGTTCCTGATATCCTCTTCCAGTTTCCCCCTACACTCGGAGTAGAGCCGAGGGAGTGATGTCTGACAAAAATATTTCCGCCCGGGCAGCACGTACTTCGCATCCATAACACGAACTAGTTTCTTGAAGCCCTGTTTTTCTACCGTGCTAATAGGCATCATGTCTTTGGCGATACAGTACGTTACTGCGCTGGTTATGTCTTTGTATCGCTTCGATGTCTTTTCATATGGTGTAACGGCGGAAAAAGCAGACTTAATTGTTGGCTGTTGTCGTTCTTTGGAAGTAGGCCCACTTGGGAGGCTGACACTTTCATGGTAGCGCAAACTCGAGGCTTCTGAGTGTTCGGTGGGATGGTACCTTTTTAGATGGTGGAACAGGTTTGTTGTGTTTCCAGTTTCGCAGAGTACTGTTCGCCGACAAAGTTTACACATAAAGTTGACCTGTGCTTGGTCAGACTTAAGGTAGCCAAACCATTTCCACACAACCAAATTTGTTTGGCTTTTCCACAATCTCTTCCTCCCTAACGTTGTCGTTCTCATTCATTTTTCACACACCCAAACGCGTGGTCGCCATCCGAATTGTTGAGTGGAAGGGGCTGCGCTGGAAATATCTGGCTTCCCATTCCCATGCATTTGTTTCACTGCTGCTGTACGATTGGCTGCTCGTGAGTTTGGTAGCCAATAGGTAAACATCTTTATCGAAAACAAGCCTAACGTGTTTATCATCGTTATCGTGGAAGATTCTTATTGAATTTATCGTTTTATCGTTTTATTGCCCAGCCCTACTCCAGACAAGGGCCTCTCTTCCTCTTTGGTCTTCCATCATGGTTTTTTTTCCTGTTACCCCAGGTAGGGTGGCTAGGGGGTACTACCACTTGCCCAAGGTGGACCCCCAGACTAGTGGAGGGAAGGAGCTGTCTTACTTCTCCATTCTAGTTCGCACTGAAACTAGCCACTGCCCATCTGCTCTTTTATTTCTGCTCAAGCAAAATAATATAAACCATGCAAAAATGTAAAAAAGGAAGCTTAATCCCGCATCACCCAGCACTTTCCAATTAGTAATCAATTAATTACTAATTAACGTGTTAATCAATTAAGCATTAATCAAAAACAGTCAATTAAATAATACTTATTAGCAATTAAACTGCTAATTAAGTTAACCTAAGTTAAGTTAACCAATTAACTTCCAATCAAAGCAGCCAGTGAATTGTCAATTAATCAATTGACAATTAATATATAAATTAGTCAAAGCAATTAATCAATTATTATTATTATTATTATAGTCAATTATCATAATTAATCACCCATTAATAACACAACTGTCTAAGCAATCAAACAAAAATCAATAACACAGCAGCAAATAATTCACCCAGCAAACCGACCAAATAAAACACCACTAAAACAATTAAGAGACTATAATTAGCTAGGAAACAATAAATCAATGAAGACTAAATCAACCAAAAACAACCAACCAATACATTACATTACATTACATTACAGTCATTTAGCAGACGCTTTGATCCAAAGCGACTAACAATAATTGCATTTAACGTAGGAAGAGCCAATGTACTACTACTTGCCAGAACTCACAAGTGCATCTTCTTTCTAAAACAAGTGACTAAGAGCATAATCTAGTGCTGAAGGCAAAGTGCAAGAATCACAATCTAAAGTACAGTGCAATATAATATAATAAGTGCTTAGGTGGGAGGATTGTTGTAGTACTTCCTGAAGAGATGAGTTTTGAGCCTGCGATGAAAGATGGGCAGCGACTCTGCTGTCCTGACATCAGTGGGCAGCTCATTCCACCACTGCGGGGCCAGGACGGAGAAGAGCCGTGACCGTGTCGATCGACCGCAGGAGCCTCGGAGTGACGGGGCAACCAGTCGCCCTGAGGTAGCAGAGCGTAGTGGTCGGGAGGGGATGTAGGGTTTGACCATGGCCTGCAGGTAGGAGGGGGCTGTTCCTTTCATTGCCCTGTAGGCTAGCGCCAGAGTTTTAAACTGGATGCGAGCCGCTACAGGGAGCCAGTGTAGGGAACGGAGGAGGGAAGTTGTGTGGGACAATTTGGGGTGGTTGAACACCAGGCGAGCAGCAGCTTTCTGGACAAGTTCCAGAGGTTTAATGGCTGACTAAAAATCTATTTTCTGCCGCGAAACGGTTGTTTTCATCAATCTGTCTTGATGAATCGCTAGTTGTGCTTACATAGAGAGCATAGGCCTGTTGTGGTATTTCACATGCCTCTGTAATATGATCTTTAGAAACGTCTTTAGACACGAAATAGCTTCCTCACTTGCTCCAGCACGCATGCGCACAGTGTGCTGGAGCAACGATTGCGTGCTGTGCGCATTAGTGCTGGAGCAAGTGAGGAAGCTATTTCGTTTCGAAAGACGTTTCTAGAGATCAGGTCATGTGAAAACCACAACAGTTATGCTCTATGTAAGCACAACTAGCGATTCATTAAGACAGATTGATGAAAACAACCGTTTCGCGGCAGAAAATAGATTTTTAGAAACTGCATTCTAAGTGCCCCGACCACCGCCATTACATGGATATACTGGCTCGCGCTGGATTTTAAATTTCTTCTACATTCCTCCGAACTACACCAAAGTGAGTCTTATAATATGTCATAAATAAGGTCCAGGTTGTCAAAAACAAGCATTGTCCTTTAATGAGGGCGGTCATAAAAACAAGACAAGACAAACCACAGAAATATCCTAACATGCAAATCAGCCCCTCCCCTTTCCTATACCATATTGAATGAGAGAGGGAGAGAGAGAGAGAGCCCCTCCCTCCTTAACTACTGAGTCACCTCTCCAGCCTTCACAACTATCAGAGATGCAAAACAGTAGCCTCACAGAATAAAAACCTAGGGTGGACAGAACTACACAAAATAACGTCTTAACCAATATTCACTTGAACACAGGTCAATCAGCTAAACCCAGCCTCAAATCACTCCAGTTCTCCTGTCATGTGAACAGTGAGTGTGTTTAATATGTGTGTAAGACAAGAGAAAACAAGAGAGAGAGAAAACAAATTTGTCTGTCGTTGGAGGACAGCTCATTGACCAATTAGAGAAAGCATAACCCGTTCTCATCTCCTTCTGCGTTTATTTTAGTGCCCATTGCTTCCCCCCTCCCAGTGATATCCGCAGCGCGCAGAAACAGACGTTGGGGTTCGCGCTCCAGCAACTCCGGACCCGCTGACCAATTCCTTGGCTGCTAGGCTGGCACGGAGGTGCCACGCCCTGTATTCCGCCCGCATACGGTGCATATGGAGCGGGAGTGAACTCTGTGATCACCGTTTTGATGCAGAGAACAGGTACCGGTTTAGCTTTTTTGAAAAAAAGTAAAATAGAAAGACACTAATGTGAGGTGTGTATATGCTTATTTCAGATTGACAGTATAGGAGAACCAGACCAATAACAATAGCTTACATCACTCCTTTATACAACATAGCCTATTATATGGTGGTCCTTCGGACCACACCCAAACACCAAACTTATATATATTTACCGGTAGTACAATAAAGACAAGACACACAACAACTCTGTTACTTCTCGCCTACACCAAATCAACACTTAAACAAATATCCTTATAATCAGTCTAGACCCACACACTCATATAGGAACTATTTCAACAATAGCCACTGGATGGCACCAACACACCACAAATGCATGCCAAATGTTGGACTTGCTCTCAGATAAAGCTACAGTACCTAGGCCCTATCTTTCTGGCCCTATCTAGACTCATTTGAAGCAAAACCCTTGTTCTATTTCAACAGGAAACATCTCACAACTCTTCTCAATAATACAATTCTACAAAAATCTCACTGTCACCTCTTGATGACTACTCTAATCTCAGAATAGTTTCAGAATGACACAACTCAAAGTTCAACAGATATTAAAGACGGACGGTGCATTATGCGCTATGGCAAACAACTACTTTACTACTAAATAATGGATCATCCATTATTCTTCTAACAACTACTTTGAACGCATCATGCATTTCCTTCTGACACAAGTACAAAATAAACCCAACTATACGCTCTCAAAGTTAGGTGAGATACATCATGTATCATGCAGTATATTAGTAGTTTAATTTAGCAGATGTGAGATGACTCTTACTTCCAGAAATGTCAAATCAGTTCTTTAGGTCTGGTTGACTGAAGCCGGCCCACGGGGGGCCCGCGCTCACGAGGCCATTTTTGAGAGTGATAATAACGCTTACCTCTCTTTTGGCTAATCAGACCACTTGCCCCGCGCTCGCAGGCCCTTTTTCAATATTTTGAACCAGATCCTGCTCGCAGCGCCAAAAATTTGGTGACCTTTGGTTTCTGGTCGTAAGGAAGAAGAATCAGATCCGTCGATGCAAGTTTCAATACTTTATTGA
The DNA here is from genome assembly GCF_949987555.1 of Borostomias antarcticus. Lineage (NCBI taxonomy): Eukaryota > Metazoa > Chordata > Actinopteri > Stomiiformes > Stomiidae > Borostomias > Borostomias antarcticus. The sequence goes on from NC_140253.1 coordinate 16,448,405, forward strand.
ATCTCTGGCATCAAAATCACACTGCGCAGTTGTGATGAGTTCACTCTCCAATTGTCTAGCATGAACTGAACTCAAACAGAGAATCATCTGATTATATGAAGAGGTGTTTTCCATTAATGATCTCATTCTCAGAGTTATGTTCCGTTCTCCATTCCCAGTATCTAAAGTTAAGACAGTTAAACAGTTCAGTTAAACACATTCTGTTGTTCTGTATGGTTTTCGGTGGAGGTAAATGTTTGAGTTGCTGCACCCAACAGTATGTGGAAGGCACACTGAGTAGGCTTATTTTGAGCTGTGGAGGGCACCGATTCTGGCTGTGGGGCACACTTCAGTGCTAAATACTTTCATTGAAACTCAACACGCCAGCATGCGCACCAAGCTGCTGGGTGGAGGTTGACACCGCATCGTTGTCTGTCCATTTGTCAGCTCTATCTACTTTGCCGGCTGCTGATACAAAGCTACAAGGGCACTGTTTGACTTCCTGGAGCACTTCTTTAAATGTTTTTGCACCCAATCTGACAATTTTGAGAGGCGCGTTGCATGGCCAAACGGTTATGGTGGACACGTCCATGCTGACAGATCGCAGCCATTTGCATTCATCGCTGAGGTCTCGCTCTCTCTGGAGCAAGGGGCGCTCTACAAAAATGTAGACCACTCAGAAACCGCTTCAGAAACTTTTTTTCCGACAAGCTCATAAAATTCATTTGGGTCACACATAAATCGTCAGGGTTGGTTGGCCACCAGAAACCAGCATTTTTTGTTGTTAGGCCTGAGATAAAGCTTCCCCTTCCACAGCCTCGAACTGTGAACATGCATCGTGCTTTGTCCACATTTTCAACTCCTTGTTCTCCATTTACCCTGTATTAACACACAAAAAAAAAGTAATTTATAACTGGGGGGGGGGGGGGGGGTAGAAGTACAATTATGTGTACACTATTCACAGAGTAATGTGCATATTATACAGGATATTTGTATGCAAGCCCATACTCATCCGGGTCCTTGAGGAAGAGCAATCAAGTGCTGATTCACAGAACTCCTTTTCAGCCAATCATCTTTCACTGCCTCATGCTTCATAGAGATGTGCTGCCATAGACATTAGCTCAACTTTTCATCACACATGGAATACTCTTTCCATCATGGATGAGGCTGAACTGACAAACACGGTAATATCAGTTGTTTACCATATATTATACCGATCTTTTGACTGATATGTGACGTTACACAAATTATAGCATGACTGTAGATCTGGTTAACATGGCACAGCTTGCATGCTGACAGATTTTGGGCACAGCCATGAGTCCAGTCAATAGATGATGCATGGCTAGATGATCTATCTTGTGTGCTTACAACCTTCTCTTTCTCTCACCCCTCCCTCTCCTGCCCCTCCTCTCTCTCTCTCTCTCTCTCTCTCACTGTCTCCCTCTCTCTCTCCCTCTCCTTCCCTATCACTCTTTGTCTCCCTCTCTCTCCCTCTCCTGGCCTATCTCTCTCTTCCTCTGTCACTCTGTGTCCCTCTCTCTCCATCTCTCACTATGTCTGCCTGTCTCTCTCCCTCTCTCACTGTCTCCCACTCTCTCCCTCTCTCACTTTATTTCCCACACTCTCTCCCTCTTTCTCTCCCTCTCCTGCCCTCTCTCTCCATCTCTCACTGTGTCCCACTCTCTATGACTCTGTCTCCTGCTCTCTCTCCTGCCCTCTCCTGCACTATATCTACCTCTCACTGTCTCCCACTCTCTCTTTCACTGTCTCCCCCTCTCTCTATCTCTCTTTCTTTATCTCTCTCACTCCAGCTGCGCACTTCATCAGTCCAGCCAATTTAGTTCAGATAAACAGAATTGCTTTCGATTCCTGTTAATATTTAAGCTGTTATCATGGCATTATGAAGCAAAGTACAGTGACTGACAATACACCACAATAAATGATCTGAATGATCAGTGTTCTATTGTTAATATGTACTCTGTGAGTCAGCTGCAGTGAAATGTACAGTAAACAGTAAAACACGTTTATAGCTCCACCTTCAGCATACTTCATTTGGGTGATGCCCAACAACAGTCAAGGAGCCATTTTGTACGGACAAAGCTGAGTACATTTTTCAGAAGTAGTGCCAACAAAATAAAGTGAGTATTTTGAAATCTTAAGAGTAAAGGTAGGAGGAGAGAGAGAGAAAGAGAGAGGGAGAGAGAGAGATGGGGGCAGAGTAAGTGTTTCTCTATTTTCACTGTAAATGAGCGAAACCTCAGTGTTTCACAAGTATAAATAAAGGTTTGAAATGAAATGAGGGTTGTTCTTAAAGTGCGCTGTAGTTACTGTGAGTCGACTCCAAACACTGACATTATTACAGCACAATTTTTTTTTCATATGGCTATTCACCACACTGCCAGCACTAACTTACCTGACCATCTTTCCATCTTCCATGAGACTTTCACCCTCATGAGTAACCTTGTTGATCTCTGTGCTGTTTTAGGTCAAGTAAAGCACACTGCACCTGCAGATAGCATTAGTCAGACTCATCTCTTATAATCCAAACAAACACATGATTCACACACATCACCAAGGAACGACTGACACACAGAGACAGTATGATGGTTTTTATACAGTATGGGGTGTTTAACCTGTATGTGTCTCTTTCCACAGTTCTGCTCTCAGCTGCAACGCTCAGCTCCTGTTTCCAGATGGGTGGAGCAGGAGTGAGAGAGAAGGGGGAGGCACACCTGACCACACCTGAAAACTAAAGTCTAAATAGTTTCAGCTTTTGCTTCGACAGAAAATAATACCATCTCAAAGCGGAGAGGACAATACAGAGTAAGTAGCTACTTTATTTCAGAATAACCTTTCAGAATATCAGTGGAAATAACAGTGAGAGAGATGTGAGTGGTTATTTAATATAGTTAGTGTTTAACCAGAGTTTTCAAATAGGGAGAGAATCAGCATTGTGTTCTTGGGGCTGATAGGTGTGGCGCAGCGGAAAATAACTCAAACGTTTCCACTCAGCAAGAGAGAAGGCTCTAGAGTTTACAGATTACCTGTTATCAAGCTCCCCATTAGCTTTGGGTTTAAATCTGCAATATAAATAGGCACTTTTGCCTTTGGCTCTCAGCTTCACTTTCGCTTCCTACGTGAATGTTTGCAAACTATTTTAAACTTCACAGAAGCGGCTGCAAGTTAGAAACGCTCGTTGCCATCATGTCTGTTTATGTTTAATGCAAACAATTTTAAATGTTCTTCAAAAGCCGTTCAGATTTAAGCAGAACAGACACTTGTGAAATGTCCGGTGTATCAGGCTAACTTCCTTATGGCACTGAAGTTACCAGCAGCACTAAAAGGAGGATTTGCGAGGAAGTAGCCTAGTTAGTGATGGCGAAATGAGGCTTTCTGAAACACAGAGGCTTCGAGGCACATTAGTAAGTAAGTAAGTAAGTTTTATTTATATAGCGCCTTTCACAACACGAATGCACAAAGCGATTTACAATACAAATAACACATAAAAAGGGAAGAAAGAGCGACATACAAAATACAATACATACAAAATACAAGGCAGATACGACATACAAAATACATTACAAGGCAGTTACAAAATACAGTACGAGGCAGTTACAGTTACCAGGGGAGGGGAGGGGGAAGGGAATTACCATACAGGCAGCCAGCCTCGACAAGCAGCCATACAATCGGCGCGGCAATATCCTGACAGCACTGTACTGTAATGAGAGAGGGGGGGGGGAGGGTGCGAAAGGAGGGGATGGAGTGCGGGAGGGCGGGCGGGGGTGGGTGCGTGTGGTGTGGTTTGTGTGTGTGTGTCTGAGTCCGTGAGTTCAGTCCATGTGTGTGTGTGTATGCCTGAAGGCCTCTGGCCGAGGACTCGGACGGAATGTCTTAGCGATAACAGCAGGTTGCTATGGAGACGTCCTCGATCAGCCTCAAGACCAAAAGTCAACAGGAGGAGGGCAGGGAGGAGGGGGGACGGTGCAGCGCCTCTTTAGCCTGTGAATCTTCAGGGGAGTTTGGGCGAAACGGCCTTGACGGCCGGGTGGGAGCCAAAGTAGATTAGATGTTTGGGTTAGGGAGAAGAACAACAGACTTGTCCCACGCGTCCCTGGAGTAGCCCGCGGCAAAGGTCCCATCTGGGCACATAGGTTCCCCCGGTCCTGAGTTTCTTGTTGAAAAGATTTTGTCGATTGGGTTGAGAGACCAGCTTATCAATTCCATGTTTAGGTTCGAAAATCCACAGAAAAAAGAAGAACTACAAAGTAAGGGGAGATAGATTCATTACTCAAGCCCTCATTAAATGCTGTATACACTACTGACACCTGCTGGCAAAGATAATTTAGAGCAGCCAATATAAATTACATGGAAACTGAGCCCTGTAACATTACTGATTGAACTGATTGAACTGATTTTGATTGACAACATACCCAGTCATCACCTTGTCTTGAGATGTCTTAAGACACATTTGTGAAGACATCTTGAGATGTATTTTGTCAGTGAAGACATGTCTGAAGACATGTCTTAAGACATGTTGAATATTTATGTCTCAAGATGTCTTAAGATGTCACTATTGGAAGATGTCTTATGATGTCTTGGAATGTCTCAAGATGTTTCAAGATTTCACTTTTGCCTTGGTTTTTCCTCTTTTTATCACTTTTTCTTATTCTGAAAACCAATGCAATATTATTTTTGAGAAGTAAAGTATACTGCACAGTATCTTAGTATTTTGAATTAATAACAAACCATGTACAATGTCATGACATACTGTACTCAACATTTTATTATAGATATGATTAGACATACCCTACTTTGATACAGGCTGGCATATGACAGAGCCATTTGACAGACAGGCATTTCAAACACAGACTACAAACAGACTATAAATATTAGGCTATAGGGTTCCAAAACGTAAAAATGCATATACACACACACACACACACACACACATATATATATATATATATATATATATATATATATAGAGAGAGAGAGAGAGAGAGAATATATATATATATAGACGAGGAAATCAATGACATGCTAAAAAGAACCCACAAAAATTCTGAAGTATTCAATATATTCAGCGAACAGCTGAAGCAGAGTGGCTTTGAGAGGTCTGTTGGTCTTGTTGGTCAGTGGTGATTCGGTGATGGCATCAAATCAACAGTAATAGCACCACACACCTTCTGAATGTTTTTCATATTTTCTGTCTGGCTATCACCATCAGCTCGCGCTCGGTTCCCTGGAATCTCTGGAATGACCCCCGTCAGAATTTCCATCCAATCAACGAGCGACCTCAGCACTGCATGCCGTTGTTATCAAATTTGGCTCGGTTGGTAAAAAGGCAGTCTGAACATAACCGCGACAAATCAAAATGAAACAATGTATCATTTTTTTGCATTTAGCCCCCGGGCCAAATATATTTTTTGGCTTTCTGCAGCACGTTTCCGTTGTTGTATTTGTTTCGGATTTTGTATGTGTTTTTGACTTTGTGTCATTTCTGTATTTGCAGTGCGTTTCTCTCTAGTGGAAATGTTTGCTGTATTTGCAGTGCGTTTCTCCCTAATGGAAATGTTTGCTGTATTTGCAGTGCGTTTCTCCCTAATGGAAATGTTTTCTGTATTTGCAGTGCGTTTCTCCCTAATGGAAATGTTTGCTGTATTTGCAGTGCATTTCTCCCTAATGGAAATGTTTTCGGTCTTTGCAGCGCGTTTGCCCTTGTCGGCCACCGTAGTTTTAGGTCAAGTAAATCACACTGCACCTGCAGATAGCATTAGTCAGACTCATCTCTTATAATCCAAACAAACACATGATTCACACACATCACCAAGGACCGACTGACACACAGAGACAGTATGATGGTTTTTATACAGTATGGGGTGTTTAACCTGTATGTGTCTCTTTCCACAGCTCTGCTCTCAGCTGCAACGCTCAGCTCCTGTTTCCAGGTGGGTGCATGGGAGCAGGAGTGAGAGAGAAGGGGGGTGTACTGTTGTGTCGAATAGACCAATTTGGAGTCGACGTCACAGTTGCATCAGTGCAGTTGTGTGCGCAGTGTGGTGGCAGAAAGTAGTGGTGGCAAACAAAACCTGAAGTAAACGGCTAGTGCTAGCTACGACATGAAGAACGTGAAAGAAGGGAATAAAATAGTAGGCAACTGACCCGTACTCACTGTCGGGTCACTATCCATATGAAAAAAGAGAGACCAGCACTCATGGGAGGCTATATTAAATTGCCATTTTAATGGGCAGAAAGAGAGAACGTTTCAGCGTGGAACCTTCGTCAGCCATGAGGTGAATGAGAAACATGGACATATATATACACAAGTCCCAAAAAAGGGCACCAATCATTAACACAGTTGTAACTATCCATATGGTTCACTATCCATAGCCTAATATAAATCCAATCTGAGAACAACATTTTCAAAGGGGCAATTTGGTGACATGGCTTTTCTGGCTGTCTGTACCCCACCACTACGCCTAGGCTACAGACAACTAGAAAAGCCATGTCATCAAATTGCCCCTTTACATAAGGAAATGTTTTTGTTCACAGATTGGATTTATATTAAGATATGAATAGTCCCTCTATTTTATTTGGCTCAATACAATTTTAAAACGCTACATTCCAGTGATGTATAGTCTACAAAAACCTTGTCTTCATCATTCATTTTCATATAGTGTATTGTAGGCCCACACTAAGGACCTAATTTGCGCAGGTAGAGTAGATGTGCGCTATACTGCAACTCTCCTTTTTAAAAGGTATAATTTTGCTCTAATCGAGCTAAAACTGTAACGGGATGAACGGAGGGCATCGCTAAGGGATTTACGATGGGTTCAGACTGAACTTGTGCTGAACAATAAACTACATGTTAGTTAATAGTCTACTAGCCTACAAGAGTTATCAGCTAATCAGCCGTGCCCATTTCTATCCTTGTTTGTCTTCCATGTCTAGTGCACATTCCTTGCTATTAAAATAATCTCAAATCCAATCTTGTAATCTGCGCTGCTGTGATATTATAGCCTGTTATTACTTTATTCAGTTTATTTTTTACAGGGACAATGCACATTAATCAACAATTTTAGGAACATTTTAGAAAATGAGCCCTCATAGTAAATGTGCCAGTGTTAGCTGAGTAGCTAGTTTTCAACTGCTGTCCCTGGGAAAGATGTTAAGTGCCGGATAAAAACAGTAAGAAAGACATTTTAAAAAACAGATTAGGAAAAGATAAGACAGTAAAAAGACATTTCATGCACATTTAGAACATAGTAATTAACAGACAAGAAATGAAAATATAATACAAAATGCAGAGAGAATACAAGACAGATTACAACGACAAAAAGCAAGGACAGTACTAGACAATGGCATACGAGCAGACAGACAGACAGACAGACGTAAAGGTACCACATGAACAGGCAGGCAAGCAGGCAAGGTCAGGAGGCTGTAGTGTGACTCGGGCGGTTATGGTCACTTGCGTGATTATTTCTTAGCCATGTTTTGAGAGTGCGCTTGAATGATCTGTGTGTTTCAGTATTGCGGATGTGAATTGGTATGGAGTTCCAGGTCTCAGCAGCTCTCACTGAGAAGGCTGACTGGCTGAATGAGCTGTTCCTCAGTGGGACTATAAAATCACCCGCTACCACAGATCTGGTGTATCTGCTGCTCAGTGAAAACATCTGAGTGGTGGTGGGGCCAGACCACAGAGGATTTTAAAAACCAGACTGGCATCCGTTAGCTTTATGATGTTGTCCCAGCTTAAAAGGGCATGCTTATCTAGGATATTGCAGTGGTGGTGACAGATAGGTTTTTTGTCCAGAACCTTCAGAGCCTGTTTGTAAACTGATTGTATGGGTGCTAGAGTTGTTTTGCAGGCCTGGGTCCACCTGGAGAGAAAGTAAGTGAGATGGGACATGATTGCATGGAAGTACAATTTTGCAGCTTCAATGTTCAGACAGTTTCTAATGTACCTAAAATTCGATAGATTGAATTTGACTGTTTGTGTAACCTTTTTAACCTGTTTTTTAAATGTAAGGTTGCAATCTAGGATGATTCCAAGGTATTTGCATTCTGTCACCACTTGGAGTCTCTCACCAGCAGCGAAGACATCTGGATCAGGTGTTTTGCATGCTCTTTTTGTGCGTGGCTGTAAGCCAGCGCACCAAAGATAGCAAATGTCTGGTTGTCACTCCCTCCCTCCTTCCCTCCCTCTCTCCCTTCCTCCGTCGGGTTGTTGACCCGCAGTTCTATGTTGCTACCACAAGAGGCAGTGGTTTTTTGTGCATGGCTGTAAGCCAGCGCACCTAAAATAGTGTTTGTCCGGTTATCACTCCCTCCCTCCCTCCCTCCCTCCGGTCAATGTTGACCTGCATTTCTCTGTTTGCACCACAAGAGGCAGTAGTCCCAGCACACCAAAATAAAGGACAACAAAATCAACCTGCCGATCTCTACTGCACAAGTAGAGTAGCGGTGAAAGCATAGGACTCCCACCCGGGAGACGGGGGTTCAAGGCCCCAGTGGGGATGACTTTATGGGACTATACCCCAAACATCCACATGTTCATCCTTTCACTCCAACCTTTACCCCTTGCCTTATAGGTCAGATCCTGTCCCAACCCCAACCCTTATTCTAACCCCAACTCTTATTCTGACCCCAACCCACACTAGGCAGTCCCTCCAGAAAAACGCGGGCAAAAATCCTTGATTATGCAGGCAAAAATCCTTGATTATATAATGGAATATGCGGGGTTTTTATGTGATTTTATGCGTTGAAAAAGCAGGGATTTTCTGAAGTTGCGGGAAATTGCAAATATTGCAAGAATATGCGAAAAATGCAAGAACCTGTCTGTTTTTTCGTGCACACCCCACTCTAATGCATATAGCCTACACTATGTCTTCACATGCTTGGAATGATACGAGAAATAACAAAACCATAGCCGATGCGAGAGCGCCTAGACCAGGTACGGTATAGACCGGCGTCATGATTGAAGGCAGCCTTAAAAGGCAGCCTGGGAACTTATAAACAACCCCCGATGTCTGGTCTCTGTGGTCGTTCAGGTCATTTGCTATTTCCAAGTTTATCAGACCAAACATTTTGCCCATGTCTATGATCTGATGTTTATTGATTTGATCTTAATATAATCGATGCAGCTGTGCTTTAGCCTACTCTTATTGGCTATTTATTTCCTTCATTCATGATGAGAATAGCAGAGGACTTTGAACTTGATATATTAAACAGAAATTGGTGCAATTCACTAGAATGCAGGAAAGGAGATGTCTGACACTCATAATCTCATGGGGGAGGACCCCCAGACCCCTGCTTGATTTGTGTTCCGTGAGCATGGGACTGCTGGCAAGGTGTCCCTTATCTTTCCCCATTGAAGGTGGCAACCCTACAAACGAGGTGAAAAACATTACAACCTGAAGCAGAAAAATGCGGAAAGTATGAAATCAAGCGAGCCCCGCATATTCCACGTTTCAGTTCAGTGATTATCGCGGTGAAAATGCGCTCTTTCTAAAATTATGTGACCCTTGCATAATCTGCGCCTTTTGCCTGATAATGCAATGAATTATGCGATCGCATAATCGCGTTTTTCTGGAGGGACTGACTAGGGACTGGAAGAAGGACACCAAAACCAACCCGCCGATCTCCGCTGCACAAGTAGAGTAGTGGTGAGAGCACAGGACTCCCACCCGGGAGACGGGGGTTCAAGGCCCCGGCGGACCTTAATTTATCAGACATTATTTCCTGTAATTTCAATTCACAGCTAGTTCAGTGTTGGACTAGCTTCCGTTCGACCAGTCCTGAACAAAAACAAGCCAGGCTTGACCTGGCCTGGTTTCAAAGAACATACAGATGGTTTTCTTTGCATTCAGGTGGAGGCAGCAGTCAGTGAGCCATTGAACTACCTGTATCATGGTTGCATTGAGTTTGCTTGCTGCCTCTGCTTTGTTTTTAGCATGCACATAGATGACTGTGTCATCCGCATACATGTGGACTAGAGAACCAGAGCAGACAGAGGGCAGGTCATTTATGTACAGTACAGACTGAACAGGAGAGGGCCCAGGATCCATCCCTGTGGCACACCCACATCATGTTCCAGGGGGGTGATAGATCACCATTTATTCTGACACATTGTGTTCTACCCTCAAGATATGATCTCATCCAATTTAAGGAATGAGGTGAAAATTAAACATGGACAGCTTAGTGATGAGCACATTGTGACTGGTGGTATCAACAGCCTTTTTCTGGTCTAAAACACGGCTTCAATCACGCCCCCCTTGTCCATTTTCACTTTTACAGTCTCTAAAAAGAAGCAGTTTGTGGTTTCGGTGGAATGGTTGGCTCTGAACCCAAACTGCATAGGGTGAAGTGGATAGGGACTATTGTTGAGATGGGTGATTAGTTGCTCAGCTATACTCTTCTCAGCTATCTTTGAGACTATAGGGAGAATGCTAATGAGTCTGTAGTTGCTAACCTCATTTATATTCCCTGACTTAAAAAATGGTGTGATGATAGCTGACTTCCAGACCTGTGGATACACAGCCTTTCTAACAGAGGCATTAACCACTTTGGTAATGGGCTCTGAGAGTGACTCCCTATGCTTCTTCAGGAAAGAGGAGTCCAGCCCAAACACATCCTTAGCTTTAGAGCTTTTGTTCTTGATCTTAATATTTAGTTCTTGATCTTAATATTTTTGCCACTTGAGATTCCGATACTTCATTTATGGCGAAGACAGGATGTGTTTCATCTACTGGCACTGCATGTAAGCATTGGTAGAAGACAGGATGTGTTTCATCTACTGGCACTGCATGTGAGCATTGGTAGAAGACAGGATGTGTTTCATCTCACTGCATGTGAGCATTGGTAGAAGACAGGATGTGTTTCATCTCACTGCATGTAAGCATTGGTAGAAGACAGGATGTGTTTCATCTCACTGCATGTGAGCATTGGTAGAAGACAGGATGTGTTTCATCTCACTGCATGTGAGCATTGGTAGAAGACAGGATGTGTTTCATCTCACTGCATGTAAGCATTGGTAGGCGGCTGTACAGTATGTTAGAGCCTTAACAGAATCCACAAAGTAGGTGTTGAAAGCTGTTTCAACTTGTATTGCATCTTGAGTTAGGCAGCCATTTACATTTAGTTCAAGTCTTTTCCTTGAGTTTCCATGATCTTTTCCTGTCCGTTTCTTCAGATTATCCCAGATCAACTTACAGTTACCATTTGCCTCATTAATAATGGTAATAAAAAGAGATGCCTTAGCCTGTCTTAGGCATTTGATTACTTTATTTCTCAGGGTTGTAAACCTACATGTCATGTCATGTTCCATTTTAGAGCTATTTTTAGGGCTAGGCTACTGTTCACCTTATTATGTACCGGTATTTATTTATTTAGGTATGTTGTAGATGAGTGGTTGTAAACCATGAACTCAGGTATATTGGAATTAATTTAAACAAGTACATCTTATTCAATTTACAAGTATTGTTCATGTATTTGAGTATCCTGTTCCTATAGGACACCCCCCGGGTGATTACTGTTTTTTTGCTTCCCTCTGGAATATGTAGAGAGTGGGTCGTATGCCCACCTCCCTTGTTCTCTGTAAAGCGCATTGTGTTGCCTCTGGGTATGAAATGCGCTATACAAATAAAGCTTTGATTGATTGATTGATATAGGAACAAAGTAGCCTAGCCTACATTAAGGTGAATTGTTATAGCACCCGCCTGGCAATAAAACAACATAGGCCTACTGAAATACCTTATTACTCTATAGGGTTAATAATAAAGGTTTGAATTAAATTGAAAATCTGACCACTCCCTTTTTATTGTTTGCAAAGCCCGACATACTTCACACGTGTTGTGGGGACATCTTTACATGTCCAGCAGGAGCCTGGATGCTACCCTAGAAAGTACAAGCTCTTAGTTTGAACGGGGAGCATTTTGGCAGGGGCACTCCGATTTTGGCAACAGTTCCAATAAACAAGCAATATAATTAAATCGTAAATAAGTAAGAAACATGATACAAAAATACACAAATAAACATACATACATCTTAAAATAGTAGGCTACTCACACACGCCCACACACACACCCCTCGCAACACACAGGAACGCTCAGGCAATGTAATATCTGCCCATAATAGCTTGGTTAAGTTATTAAGCCTATAATTATAGGCTATTGTTTTGCGAGTCATCAAACAACAGAATGGTCAAATCGTCAAGTAACCAAACATGGCTTATAGGCTACAGCATGAAGTGAAATTGATTTTCGACATCTAGAACGCAGACCTGTCGTTGGGTCTTTTTCACCGGCCAAACCAGTCTAGCCTACCTCAACTGATCTGCCTCGTTAAAACTATTATGGGTTGTGAATGTTACAGAGGCTACGGGTCGTACGGTGAGCTTCGCATTGTCCTCTTCAAACCTAAAATATAGGCTACGATCGCTTTTTGTGATAATTGCACCTCTTGTGATGTTCTGGTCTTTGAGTGGTAGAAACACTTGTCCTGTTGGAAGAAGAGCGCAGATCAAATTAATGACAAGCTGCACTGACAACTAAAGAAAAAGCGAGCGCGCGTTCACGCGAAGGGGAGTGGGACAGGCGCGCAGATTGTATAACCCTAACCCCCTGGTGGCCAGATGCGCAAACTGTCTGCAACGCGTCCAAAACATGTATTCTAGAGACTGGGTTGCGACCGGATCAGAGAAATGCACTGAACGGCTCCTGCTTGCGTGAGAATTGATTGTGCTGATTCCTCATCCAGTTATGGGTGGATGGAAAACTTTCAACTGAATGTTCATATTCTGATAATTGTAGGCTATAGCAACATAAGAGTGTCAGCTTTGACAGCAACCCAAACATGAGCTAATCCCATAGCTGTAGTCCTACCATTGCTAGCCATGAACGAACTGTTGGATACTGCATATTTGCTGTGCAACGTATCCATTGTCCAGTTGTCAAATCGATTATGTACGCACTATTATTCTTCTGGTGATTATTCTTTGATATAAATGCAGATAGGCTACATGTGAAGAGGCAATTGCTAGATTCTAATACGCTGTTTATAATGACACATCCCGACATTGAAGCCTTTGACATTGAAGCATGAAAGGCGTAGCATAGCCTACATTCCGTTTTAGTTTTTGGAAGAATTTATTGGAAAATATTGTTTGAAGTAGGCCTAGGCTATATTGAAACGAATTCCACATTTTTGTGCTAATGGACGGCGCAGCGGAGGCGCAGTTGAACGAAACGTGGATATTGGAAATAATAAGAACGAAATAATAAGCATGTTTTTAAATGTTGTTGTAACAGAATATGCGCATTCCAATGTCCGTGCAGGGCACCTATTTTTACCACTATAATCCCTATTTGATGGGGGGGGGGGGGCTGGGACTGACTGCCCCCCCTGATCGAAAAGTCAAACTGCGCGTATGGTGTGGGATTCTGCGGGGGTGAGATTTCGGCAGGTAGCAGCTGAAAAGGTACAGCAGCTGAAAACGAAAGTAATAAGTTTCCGCAGCATCCATTTTGCTTCGACAGAAAATAATACAATCTCAAAGTGGAGAGGGGATTACAGAGTAAGTAGGCTACTATAATTCAGAATAACCTTTCAAAATATCACAGTCGATTAAACAGTGAGAGAGATGAGTCGCTGTTTAATCCAGTTCCCGTTTAACCAGAGTTTTCAAAGAGGGAGAGAATCAGCATTGTGTTCTTAGGGCGGAGAGGTGTGACGCAGCAGAGAATAAGTCAAACGTTTCCACACAGCCTCCACTTTGAGTCAACAGAGAATATTAACTTCTCAACGTGGAGATGAGAATCATACCTGCAAACTCGTCCCTTTCGGCTACAATCACCGATTTTAGTGTGAACCAGGTCGTTCATGTGAATCGTGTCCGGGGAGTTGTAATAAAAGTAGGTCTGAGGAGAGTTGATCAGTAGACCGACCCCTCCGTGTGCAGGCAGCCCTACTAACACACGCAGGTTGCGCAAACGTTCTACATACGGCCGCTATAGGTGACGATTTATCTGCGCCACGTGCGGAAATTACGCGGCCATTTACGGAAACGCGAGGTCTGCCGATTAGTAGCAGCTACGTTAGAACGACACGTCATTCAGAAGTTGCGGCCGCGTGCAAAGAACGCACGTGATCACGTGGGCAGGAACTTCCGTTATAAACTCACTTGGCTGACACTAGATTTACAGGTATTTATATGACTTGGTCTGCACGTCTTTTTCGCACGGTGCAAATATGGTCACTTACTTACTAAACCCTGACCACTGGCTATATTTAGCATTTGCAGTACCACTGGCTATATTTAGCATTTACCAGTACAAAAACGAATTAATGCTATATGGGGATATAGCAGCAAGCATTATGATACAAACCAATATAAGACTGAACACCATTAACAGTTTAGAACATTTTATTACACAAAGTACATTACAAATTAAAAGTATACATATTTACAAGGATGAGGTTTACGGTCTGTCACATTACGCATAGCCAGAAAAGCAAAAAAAAGTATGTACAAGCTCTGGCTAGCAACCCATTATCTGACAATTGCAAAAGTTCTAAAAACAAAAATGAAACAAAGTGCGCATTCTGTGGCAGGCAGACCGGGAACAGACCATTGTATCCCACAAAAAAAAGAGTTAAAATTTACAAAAACTTTTTACAAAAAAGGCATCCATCCTGGCAGGCTGGAAAGGGAGACGGGCTGGGCTGGAGGTCACCCACATCTGAATCGAGGGTCTGGGCTGAAGAGGTCATCCTCATCTGAATACTCCACTGTGGTCAGGGCTGGAGCTGCGGTCAGGGGCTGGGCTGGGGAGGTCAGCTGGGCTGGAGCAGATGCCTAAGGACATAATGAAATGGCTGTAAAAGCAAGTCGCATACGTTCATTGGAAGCGTGCCATGTCACTGGATACGAGAAAATTAACGGCCTGACATCACATACCTTTTTGCATCGAGCAGGGGCATGTTTCAGCATCTCCTGCAGCTGGGCAGACACCTCCGTCACAGTGGTGCTTGGCTTACAGGCCATAACTGCACCTTTTAACCAAAAAGGGAATGGTTTCATTGCACATGGCATGAAGCAAAGACAATGTATTATTTTGCGAAAATATGAACAATCCCTTACGTAATATGACATTGTAGAGGGTCATATTCTTCAGAGGCTTCTTCCCCCTCTTCCCATGGATGCTGTAGACACACCACACTCTGTGTATGGCAATGGCTGACAGCACCCGCCGGACCACATCTGGCAGATCTTTGCCACCAATGGAACTCAGATATCGTGTCTGCAAAACATAAAGACAATCATTTACTTTTACATTTCCTTAACACTTCCCTGCAAAAATAAGGAACAAAGTTCTGCCCTGAAGTTACTCACCATCTTCCTTTGATGATCCTTGTCCTTCAGCTGCTCCTCCAAGACCAGCAGCTCCTCCTCCGTTTTAGCAGGGTGCAGGTCATCCAGTACTGCTCCCCGATAGCTGTCTGCAGACTCGCCGGACAGTCTCTGCTCCAGCCTCTGCTCCAGCCTCATCATTGTCTGTGCCATCTCCCTCAGACTTTGCATGACGCTGGAGAACTGCTGACACATCATCCTCTGGAAGTCTGGATATTAAACACAGATGTGGCTATAAGCAATTGTACGGTCCCATAATGGATATTCAACTCAAAGTATATCCCTACATGCAGCATGAAGTAGTTCACAAAATTCAGCATACCAGCATCTGCAGAGCTTGATGGCAACACTGCTGGAGCTGTTGGTCTCACAGGCGATGGCATCAGAGAACTACCTGAAAACCAGAGGATAAAGGGATGAGCAGGAAACTATGGTGCTGGCGGCGTAGTGATTCTGGCATAAGGGGAAGAATCAACTCGACATGAGACATGTCAGACCCTGACCTGGTCTTGCCGGGGTGCTAATCGCTGATGCATGCTGCTCGTGCCTGGACGTCTGAAGGGCTGAAGGGCCTGGGCTCACAGCGCCTTGGCTCAAAGGACCCGGGCGATGAACATCTACTGCCAAGTAGTGAGATGTGAGATTAGCGAATTAGTGAACTGAGTACATGAGTCTTCAGAAAGTCCTGAGTTAACTGTCAGTGTGCAAATATGCATAGACATTTCACCAACACAAACATGCATGGATACCTGCATTGATAACTGGCAGAGCAGGCCTTCCGGCTCTGGCACCTGGCATAGCTGGTCTGGTCTGAGTTCTGCCGACCGGCTGCCTGGGCACTGGAACATATAGTAGAGGTAAATAAGCTCAGATTAGTCAACTCAAGTAGTACTCTTTTGGGACTGTTGAATGCACTTTATTATATTACCTTCGTCACTGGAGTCATAGCGCGTGTTGCGCTGTCTCTTCCTTGTGTCTTGGGAGTTAATCCATTGATGACTGCTGCTCAAACACCTTCGCCAAGGCACTGGCTACTTCATAATGCTCTGTGTGTTCCTCAGCAGAGACAGAGGTTGTCATGGCTCCTCTTGATGTGCTTGTGGAGGTAGATCTGGGAGGTATAGGAGAATGGGCACTCAGAGCAGGAGAACACCCAAGTCTTGCACAACTCTAACATCACAGCTAGGAGAGCATTAAAAAGGATTCTCTCACCTGTAGTACAAGTTCAAATATAGAGTGATTATACGTCATTGTAAATGAGAGCTTACTCTCAATTGATTCACGAGGTTAAATAAAGATTGAATGAATATGTAGCTAGTGGGGGGTAACAACCACACAACTGCGCAGAGAATGAGACACTTGGTTCCCTCCTCTACTGGTGTTCATGGCCATGGCCACACACCTGGAATACTCCAACCCTGATTTAAAGGCATAAAAGTGGGGAACACATTCTTGAGACGGTTCCTAAAACTGGAGGGAAAAAAAAAGGGAAAATGATCTTCCCTCTCCTCATCACTCACTTCTGCATGGGGCTGAGCTCTACCCTGTCAGCAGTGGCAATACATGGGATAGCGGCTCGGCACACAGGAGAACTGCACAGAGAGGAAGGAGGAGAGAGAAAACCAACAAAAAAGGCAAGAAGGGTTAATAACTGAGCGAATCTTGCAAGTTTGCACTACAGGGAAGCAATTGCTCAATTTCCCTGATATTGTGGCGTCACTGGCGTCAGTGATGCGTCTTATGAATCTCACATGTCTACCGCTAACATTAACTCAATATCAATATTCCCATTTGTTTATCCCGTCTATGGAAACGTATGTGCATTTGTACTTACGTGTGCCTGCCTATATTGATGATCAGGTGTTTCTCCACCTAAGGGCTGGCCAGACAGAACCATCAGAGACCATTGGGCTGAGCTGAGGAGAGAGCGACATGTTAGAGTGTATGTGTGCATATGTATATGGTGCTCTTCTGTTAATACTCATGAGGGCATTCAACTGAACAAGACTCACAGAGCCTGTGGTGCTGTCCCAGGACTGCCCCTGGCCACGCCTGTCCCCGTCTTAGCGCCTCTTCCTGTCCCGCTCACCTGCTTCTTGCTCAGTTCAAACAAGAACTGGGAGGTTGGCAACAGAGCATGGGAGGGGAGAGAGGGAGAGAGAGAGAGAGTGGGTGGGTGACCCTCTCGTTGGCTGACTTGCACACTCCACAGGACCACGTGATTTCTGACACGTTTAGAGGAACAGGGCAACATGTCTACCACCCTTCACACTCAGTAATTAAATAGATTTTGCAAGACACTATATTAGTAGTCCACATCATGAGTACCTTTTATGCTAAATTTGGATTTGTATGTGAGGGAAAACGTAGTACACAATTCTTTACCCGTTTGACAGCATGAGCAACCATTTCAACAGTTAAGAGTAACATGAAATCACATCCCAAAACCACCATGATGGCTGTTGTAACCAAAAAAGCCAAGATGGCTGCTATAACAAATCCTGCTAGCTAGCCTAGCTCCGTTGTTGGGGCTTCTAGTATTCTGTTAACGTTAACTTCAGAAAAATGAATGCCTAAAAACAAACACATACTAACGGTGTTGTGGGTTAATGCGAAATCAATGAGTAAGCTAATTATCGCATTTTATTCCAAGCGATGAAACAGTACGAACGTGCAGGAGCTTGCGCGAGCCTGCTAGACTTGAGAAGACTCCACCATTGCCCGTAATTAGGAAACAATGGCCCACGACAACACTTCATAAAAGTTATAGTGTACACAACTGAAATATTCTCAAGTTGCCAAGCCAACATTATAATTTAAGCTACAATTACACAAAAGCGAAAGTTATAACAATAATTGCGACAGAGTCATTTTACGTAGGCTACTTAGCTAGCCATGATGTACAGAAAAAGGCTAATCATGTTAGCTGGCTAGCTAGTTAGCTAACATTGGAAAGAGAGCATCTGCATATAGATAATCATTACAAAAGGGTAGCTTGCACATAACGTTGGTGTTTTATCTGGGACGATACCAAAATACATAGCTAGCTATGTATACATTGAAATTGAGATACTTACAGGATGTGTTGTCGCGGGGACAAAGACAGCGTGTTGGTCTTTCTCAATCGTTTCTGTTTCAAACGGAGCGGAAATGTAACCCGTCTTCTTCTGCTTCGCTGGGTGGATCGCAAACAACTTTAATGTGCATACAGCCACCTACTGTACCAGAGTGTGTAACTTGTTTGTCTAGTTCTTCAATTGTGTCACCTAAGAAAGTAGCCCAATGCCTTGCATTCTTTGTTTTACGTTCACTGCTCAGCGTTCATTGCTCACATTTAGGTTGCAAAATTAGGACTTTATTCATAGGCATATTTTTTATCATTATTTTTATTAGGCCTTGACTGCAAATCTTTAGTGTTTATATTAACTGTAAATGAGAAATTACACACAAAACAGACATGCAGGATTTCTCCTCATTATTACAATTCTGTAACTGTATGACTTCAAAATTTATTTTAAAACTAAGTAATTTACACATGTTCTGACCCACTGTGACACATTTCCAATAAAGTCCGATTGGGACTGTGATGTAACCACATTGTCACGTTATTTAATTACATCGTAGTTACGGATTTAAGCAGCAGTGGCGGCTACGTTCCCTTACAGTGTCCTTGAGGACGGCTATTTTGGTTATTTTGCAACTGAAAAGGCAAGTGTCAGCTAGGTGTCAGCTAGGTCCGCTGCTGGTACCGTCGCAAAGTTACCACAATTACACCAATGTGTCCCGTCAGTTTTACGCACTGTGTTAGTAGGGAGAGAACCAGGCTGTAAGCAAGAGTTTACACATGTCCTGTTATCAAGCTCCCTATTAGCTTTGGGTTTCAATCTGAAATATTGCCAAGTGCTTTTGCCTTTGGCTCTCAGTCTCACTTTCGTCTTCCTACGCGAATGTTTGCAAACTATTTTAAACTTCACAGAAGCGGCTGTAAGTTAGAAACGCGCGTTGTCATCATGTCTGTTTATGAATAATGAAAACAATTTTAAATGTTCTTCAAAAGCCGTTCAAATTTAAGCAGAACAGACACTTGTAAAATCATAAATGTCCTGAGTGTAGGCTAATTTCCCTCTGGCGTTGAGGTTACCAGCAGCACTAAAAGGCGGATTTGCGAGGAAGTAGGTAGTGATGGCGACTGGAGAAATGAGGCTTTCTGAAACACAGAGGCTTCGAGGCACATTGCATAATAGATTCATTAGGTCTATTCAGGCCCCATAAATGCTTTATACACTACTGACACCTGCTGGCGAAGATAATTTAGAGCACCCATTATGGATTACATGGAAACGGAGCCCTGTAACATTACTGAATGAACTGATTTTGATTGACAACATGACCACTGATTGTCAATCTGGCCACACCTGTAGTAATTGATCTGTGCTGCATACAAACTAAGGGAAGTGAAGAAGGTATTGTCTGATGTGTCTTGATTTATCACCCTGACTCTGCAATACAGTTGAGTTGAACTGAGGAGCAATAGAGTCCTAGCTGTAGGATAGTTGAACAAACTGACTCATCTTCATCTGCCTGGACCCACGACGAAGATGTGTTAAAACAACTCTTCTATTGCTGGGTCAGTGGCTATAATTGAGCAAAGGAATAGCCAGCCAGTAGCCCGCACTAAACACTGAGGACAGATTAGAGATGGATGGATGGATGACTTTAATGATCCCTCTAGGGGGAAATGTGGTGATTCAGCAGTGGAAAAATGTTAGAGCAACGTTGTAAATGCAGATCCAGAATATGCATAGTAGTGGAATATAGTGTTGTTTCCAGTGAGCTCTGGTGCACTCTGACAACCAGGACCACGTTCCTGCTCCTTCTACTCACTGAGCTGCCCAGTCTCTCTGACAACCAGGACCACGTTCCTGCTCCTTCTACTCACTGAGCTGCCCAGTCTCTCTGACAACCAGGACCACGTTCCTGCTCCTTCTACTCACTGAGCTGCCCAGTCTCTCTGACAACCAGGACCACGTTCCTGCTCCTTCTACTCACTGAGCTGCCCAGTCTCTCTGACAACCAGGACCACGTTCCTGCTCCTTCTACTCACTGAGCTGCCCAGTCTCTCTGACAACCAGGACCACGTTCCTGCTCCTTCTACTCACTGAGCTGCCCAGTCTCTCTGACAACCAGGACCACGTTCCTGCTCCTTCTACTCACTGAGCTGCCCAGTCTCTCTGACAACCAGGACCACGTTCCTGCTCCTTCTACTCACTGAGCTGCCCAGTCTCTCTGACAACCAGGACCACGTTCCTGCTCCTTCTACTCACTGAGCTGCCCAGTCTCTCTGACAACCAGGACCACGTTCCTGCTCCTTCTACTCACTGAGCTGCCCAGTCCCTCTGACAACCAGGACCACGTTCCTGCTCCTTCTACTCACTGAGCTGCCCAGTCTCTCTAGGAGGAGCTGGACAGGTTTCTGAGGGAGGCAGGTTCTCTCATGACAGTGGAGATGCTCCAGCCATTGTGTGTGTGTGTGTGTGTGTGTGTGTTGTGTGTTTCGCCACCTACACCGTGTGATGTGCGGTGTCTCACCGCATGACAAATAAAGATGTTTGTTTTTTGTTGTTGACATCATGTTGTCACTGAGCTGTTCTGGGACTGTTGTGCCATAAGAGCGTCATGCTGTATGTGAAAAAGATGTACGCATTCATCTCTGCTTTATAAACCATCAACCTACCAATGGATCTATTAATAATTTGACTGCTTTTCAGGGGCACCGCCTCTAAAATGAGTCTTTCTGTGGAGAGAGGAGGAGAACACTGCCTCTGAAATGAGTCTCTCTGGAGAGAGAGAGGAGGAGAACACTGCCTCTGAAATGAGTCTCTCTGGAGAGAGAGAGGAGGAGAACACTGCCTCTAAAATGAGTCTCTCTGGGGAACATCACACGGACACCAAAGCTAAGAGGTAAGATGAGAATCCAGAACTGTTCATGACTGGTCTCCATCTCAGAGCTCAGCAGTGATATGATGACATCATCTTTAGTCAGAATACATGAGAGACTGAAGGTCTCTCTCTGTTGTGTTGAAGCTCAATCCAGCAGGAGAGACCACCCTCACCTGTACCCAGCTGTATCTCCATGAAGAGTGACAGGTCTATGGATCAACCAATCAGCTTCAGAGAAGGAGATCTTACCACTGAGTCACGGTAGGAATTTCAGATTGTTGTTATTAAACTGTTTTATACTAAAACATAAACTGCACCAACATCTATGATTACCTCTGTAGTCATTCATTATTAACCTCTACCTTCAGCTCAACTTATAGACCCTACTGTGCGTTTCCTGGCTCATATTGACCAGATTCTTATCAACCTTGTCAAAGTAGTCATCAATTAATATTCACCCTCTTCAAATTACCTCAGTGAGCGAGATGTTGGTATGTGGGGTTTGGTGTCTAATCTCATGACATGCTCACCACTCTAATTTATGAAAAGCAATACCGTTGCACACCAGCACTAGAGGGCAGGCATGAGGAAAACATGGCCTGCTTCAGACATAATAAATGTCACAGCTTAGATATTTACACTGTAGGAATCCTGGGAACCGTAGGAGAAACTGTAGTGACAAGTTAGAAAACGGGTATGAATTTAAAAGCACCAACTGCCACCAGGGTGGAGTACTGTGAATGACACTCACACAAACTTGTTAGTTAGCTTTGACAACCGTAGGACAATGCCAGTGGCATCTGCATAATGTAGATCTCAACCCAGATCCTGCAGAGCTAATTATTAATAGATATAGTCCCCACCAACTGATTAATGCAGATGCTAATTAATTGTCCATTAAATGATGTACTTTTCTTTTCATTGATGGGAAAAGGTATGTAATAATGACCAGTGCTGTTATTTCATATCCTGTAATGAAGGAGAGATGCTAGTTTCCTCTTTATTGAGACAGTAGGGGTGAGAGGGGTGAGGAGAAGGGGAGACACAGGGGAGAAGGCTGTAGCGGGATCAAACCCACCCTACCAGGAGGGGAAATGTGCTTCTGAGACAGGGGGGTGTTAAAAATCCTAAAAGAGCCGACCAACTCTCTGTCCCTCCTGGCTGCCCAGCCACTGTCCCACCCACCCAGGTGTAGAGGGCGGAGCTTCACCTGTAAAGAGGTCAAAGGTTACCCAGCATCTCCTATGTGTTCTTACCGACACCCACCTTGATAGCCATCCTTTCCCACTCAGACATTCCTCCAATCTTTTTCATGGTTCATATTGAACCACTGATGTTATTTAATAAAGGTGACATATTAGAGTTATTCTTTAAAAGGAATTAAGCATTAAGATGTAAATCATAACATGTTCATCATAAAAATGAAGTGGGACAGATCTATGGAGCAACCAATCCTTTTCAGAGTAGGAGACTGTAACTATCTATCTATCTATCTATCTATCTATCTATCTATCTATCTATCTATCTATCTATCTATCTATCTATCTATCTATCTATCTATCTATCTACCCGTCTCTCTCTCTCTCTCTCTCTCTCTCTCTCTCTCTCTCTCTGTATGTCTCTAAATCTCTGTCTCTGTGTGACTCCTTGTGTCTCTCTGTCTCTCAGAGCTGTTCAGCTGACTATACACCAAACCTGACTTCTGAATCCTAGCCCCATCTCTAGCAGTACACACATACCCACACACACACATGCACACACACACACGTACACACACACACACGTACACACACACACACACACACACACACACACACACCACTAGATGGCACTTGATAGGTACAGTCATAAACCATTTTCACATGAGTCCAAACCCCCACAAACACCCACTAACGTGTGTTCAGTCTTCAGTGGTAAAGGGAACACTCATCATTCAGTCTCATGTCTGCTGACTCTGCAGTAGACACGGGTATTTCTCAGCTCCAGCTCTGATCAGCAGTGATGTAAACACCAACCCCGGGTAGACACGCTGATTTACACCTCTTGTCCTGAGCGGTGATGACCTGCGTTGTTGTTGCATGTGTCCTTGTCCAGATGAGTAGCTTTTGCCTCCTGCTACTTTTAGATTGCAAGTGAACGTTTTGTTCATTTAAAGGAGTAGTAAAGGGAAAAGGCATGTTTAGCCCTGTTTTAAGGTTACTTATGATCATATACAATGGTTCAGATCAAAACGTTGACAAAACTAGCACTTTTGAGAAAGTCTGATAATTGCTCTACCACCGTTTTGGTCATACAATGGATGTGGGTGGGCACCGTGAAAAATCATTCAAAAAACATGTTAAACTCTCAATTTCAAAGACAAGAAACTCACCGAGGTGTTAGTTGGCGTTCTGACATATAATTCGCCATAAAGTAAGATTCTAGTTCATCTGGAAAGGCTTTTTTAAATATCTAGCATAGAACTATTTAGTCGCAGCACATACGTGTGTAAACTTCCGCAAACTGGGTAGCCTTGCAACATAAACAATAACAATAGCTACCGTAAGTAGTTCCGCTTGCTGAATCCCCTCTGCGGATTGATCTACACATCTACAACGGTTGCTTCAATACAAGTCAATGGATTTCATGAAATGATCAATAAAACCCTACAGGATTCATACTTTGCGGCAAATTTGATCACAGAACACCAACGGACACCAATTACCCCCTCGGTGAGCTTCTTGTCTTTGAAATCGAGGGTTTAACATGTTTTTGAAAGATTTTTCAAGGTGCCCACCCACATCCATTGTATGACCTAAACGGTGGTAGAGCAATTATCAGACTTTCTCAAAAGTGCTAGTTTTGTCAACGTTTTGATCTGAATCATTGTGTATGATCATAAGTAACCTTAAAACAGGGCTAAACATGCATTTTCCCTTTATTACTCCTTTAATCATGTGTGGGCTGATGTCATCATGTGTAGGCTTGTATGGGGTGAAGTTACTTTCATATGGGCGTCTTTTTCATGGTTCATATTGATTTACATTTCCACTCCAACAAACACAGCAGTTCCAGCTGATAATACTCTGGTGATGTCTCTGTGTCTTTGACAGGATCAAACAGCAGAGACCAGCCTCACCTGTACCCAGCTGTGTGTCCATGAAGAGAGACAGGTCTATGAGTCCACCTCTCAACTTCAGTGATGGAAAGACCCTCGATGAGAAAAGGTGAATATGAACCACTGATGTTATTTAACAAAGGTGACATGTTATTCTATAAAAGGATTTAAACATTAAGATTTGCATCATATCATGTTTATCATGAAAATCAAGTATGACAGATCTGTGGAGCCATCCTTTTCAGAGGAGTTTATCAAATAAGTAAGAGATGACGTCTGGAAAAGAAGAGTCTGACAGTGTGTTCAGAATCCCCAGGTGAAGCCGAGGGGTTTTCTAACACACTGAAGGGCTCTTGTTTTAACATAATGACCGGCTGGCCATACGTTACTACTTACCACTGAACCCCAAACTGCTCCCAGTGAGCAGGCTAGCGCCTTGCATGGCAGATACCACCATTGGTGTGTGAATGAGAGGCCATTGTATAACACTTTGGATAAAAGCGTTATATAAGTGCAGTCCATTTACCATTTACACAATATTCTACTGATCCTGTAATATGAGTCCTAAAGGGAAAGAGGATGTATAATATAGTGCTGGTCCTGTAATATGAGTCCTAAAGGGATAGAGGATGTATAATATAGTGCTGGTCCTGTAATATGAGTCCTAAAGGGATAGAGGATGTATAATATAGTGCTGGTCCTGTAATATGAGTCCTAAAGGGATAGAGGATGTATAATATAGTGCTGGTCCTGTAATATGAGTCCTAAAGGGATAGAGGATGTATAATATAGTGCTGGTCCTGTAATATGAGTGAGCAGAGAGACTGTGCTGGCTGGGCCGTCAGGGTCCGTCTGCAGGAGAGGGAGCTGAGCGCACGGTGAACAGGGGGACTCTGGGGAGGTGGAGGTGGAGAGGCTGGAGTCATAACAGGTGTTGGGCTGGTGGAGGAGGACCCAAGAGCAGACATGATAGGCGTAGGGGGACAAGCCCATGTTGGGGCACGTTTATTGGTCAGGCAGGAACGTGGTAGTCAGACAGGCGTGGGGTTCAGGCAGGAACGTGGTTCTCCAGGCAAGGTTCAGGCAGGAACGTGGTTCTCCAGACAAGGTTCAGGCAGGAACGGGTTCTCCAGGCAAGGTTCAGGCAGGAACATGGTTCTCCAGGCAAGGTTCAGGCAGTGGCAGGGAGGTCAGACTAGGACAAAGGAAAACAAAAAGGGTGAGGTAGGGTTTGGATGAATGCAGGTTAGGTTAAAGCTAGAGACGTGATACCCACTAGGTTGGTCAGCGATCTGGCACCGACTGCTGAGTAGCCCGGCTTCTTAACCTGGCTGAGATGGGTTGATTGGTGACGTCAGGCAGGTGTGGAGTGGGACCACGCCCGGCTTGTGGCTGAGGCTGATTGGTGATGTCAGGCAGGTGTGGAGTGGGACCACGCCCGGCTCGTGGCTGAGAGTGGTGAGAGCACAGTTCCCGCTGCGCCCTCTGGGACGTACCAGGAGAATCTGAGTCAGGGTCAGAGGGCGTGGTAGCGGGACGAAGGCGGGGCTGGCGAGGCGGGGGCGTGACAACAGGTCGTTTTGAGTGATATTGTAATGCCGTCTGGTTATAATAGAATATCATTACTGGAGCTGTTTAATCCAAAAAGGCGCAATGCTTCCTGCAGTTGGGTTGGATGGAGGTGCTGGTTCTGGGAGGAGCAACATTCTGTCTGGTGATATTGTAGGAATGGAGCAGAAGACCACTGCAGTGAAGATTAGGCCTACACAACTTTCCCATGACAGTGCTTTGCAGAAATTATAATTATTTGGTGAATTATAAAAGGAAAATAGAAACTTAAATCAATCAATCAATCTTTATTTATATAGCACAAGTCATACACAAAGTGCAACTCCAAGTGCTGAACCTAAAAAAGCAGGAAAAGAAAACGGACACAATACATATATATATAAATGAAATAAAAAGGCAATACACCAAGAGACTACAAGTGCAGGTTGAGAGAACACACTAGGTAAAAGCCAGGGTAAAAATGTGTGTTTTAAGTTTACTTTTAAAAGTATCTACACTCTCTGCCCCCATCAGGTCCTCCGACAGGTCGTTCCATAGGCGCGGCCCGTAGTGGCTAAAGGCCTCGCCATGGGTCTGAGACCGCTCCTTAGGAACAACCAAGAGACTGGTCTGAGACCTTAGGAACAACCAAGAGACTGTCATGGGTCTGAGACCTTAGGAACAACCAAGAGACTGGTCTGAGACCTTAGGAACAACCAAGAGACTGTCATAGGTCTGAGTCCTTAGGAACAACCAAGAGACTGTCATGGGTCTGAGACCGCACCTTAGGAACAACCAAGAGACTGTCATGGGTCTGAGACCGCACCTTAGGAACAACCAAGAGAGGGCTGTCAGAGGACCTGAGGGATCTCACGGGCACATCAGTTAAAACCATGTCAGACATGTATTCAGGGGCAAGACCATTCAGTGTTTTGTAAATCAATAAAAGAATCTTAAAATCAATTCTGAAACTAACAGGTAACCAGTGCAGTGATTTATAAACCGGTGTAATGTGTGCTGTCCTTCTGGCCCCGGTCACACGAGCTGCTGGATTTTGTACCAGTTGTAATTGGTTTAAGGCTTTGTTTGTCAGACCAGAAAGGAGAGCATTACAGTAGTCCAGTCTGCTGGTGATAAAAGCATGTACCAGTCTCTCTGTGTTTACCAGGGAGAGGAAAGGAGAGCATTACAGTAGTCCAGTCTGCTGGTGATAAAAGCATGTACCAGTCTCTCTGTGTTTACCAGGGAGAGGAAGGGACGCACTCTGGTAATGTTCTTAAGATGATAAAAGGCCCATTTGGTCACATTTCGGATGTGGGACTCAAAGCATAAATTAGAGTCTAAAATGACACCCAGGTTCTTAGCTTGGTGCTTAGGGCTGAGTGCCAGTGACTTTAGTGGTCAGTTTCTCTCTCTCTGCCTCTACTCCAATGACAAGTACCTCAGTTTTGTCCTGATTAAGTGACTTTGACTGATTGACTGACTTAATATCTTAACCCACCAGTGAAATGTAATTGACTTCAATCAATCTAAGCTTTATTTGTATAGCGCATTTCATACCCAGAGGCAACACAATGCGCTTTACAGAGAACAAGGGAGGTGGGCATACGACCCACCCCTACATATTCCAGAGGGAAGCAAAAAAACAGTAATCACCCGGGGGCCAGATAAGTGAGCTGTCAAAATTCTTCCCTGACCCCTCTCAACAAGGCGATCGAGAAAGCTCCTGGAGTATGTTTGTCTACCGGCTAAGAACATTTATAAAGCAATAAATAACATTAAATTACATTTTCAGAGTAAGAAAGGCTAAAAACATCATAAGAGAGACATGGCAAACACTGGTGTATGTCTGTGTGTGTGTGAATGTGCCTGGGTCCAGGTAGAGGCAGGGGTTGGGGTAGGGAGGGGGTAGGAAAAGGATACGGACCCGGGTGAGGGTGAGGGGAAGGGGATCTGAGCCCAGGACTGGTGTATGTCTGTGTGTGTGTGAGTGTGCCTGGGCCCAGGTAGAGGCAGGGGTCAGGGGTAGGGTGGGGGACTTCTGTTGACTTTCGTTGTCTTTTATCATTATTGACCTTATTAAGCTCTGCATTGTGTTTTGATTACAGTAAAAGACGGTCCCCAATCTCAGAAAATACCACACAGTCCAGTGTCCCTTTTCAGGTGTATTCCAAATGAATCTGTCCAACACAGGATTTGAGCGACAATCAAAAGCTGTTTATTACAGAAAGTTTGACATACAAAAGACGATGGCA
Organism: Borostomias antarcticus; assembly: GCF_949987555.1. NCBI lineage: Eukaryota > Metazoa > Chordata > Actinopteri > Stomiiformes > Stomiidae > Borostomias > Borostomias antarcticus. Next base: position 16,476,633 of record NC_140253.1, read on the forward strand.
TCTAGTCTAATGTACAGCTGACCTGTCTGTATGCTGTCTGGACTCAAATCAAAGCATCTGAGCTCGAGCACGGTTCTTATGGTTCGGGGGCGTTCCACCCCCCTTCTTCCCCGATCAGACTGGTCTGGTCTGGTCTGGTCTGGTCTGGTCTGGTCTGGTCTGGTCTGGTCTGGTCTGGTCTGGTCTGGTCTGGTCTGGTCTGGTCTGGTCTGGTCTGGTCTGGTCTGGTCTGGTCTGGTCTGGTCTGGTCTGGTCTGGTCTGGTCTGGTCTGGTCTGATGTGGCTTCTGGCCCTGCAAGGTCAAGATAAGCTACACCGCCTCAACGCTAACCACAACAATTGCTGTTTGGCACAGAATGTACCAGCCCTAAAAATGACATCTCATAAGTCTATGGAAGAGAGACACCGTTTCTTACAGAAAACTCCAGCCGACAGCCATACTCAGAAGTCAATCATCATAGTTTAGAAATAGCTAACAGGATCAGATTAAACCAACATTTCTCTGAAAATACAGCTATTTTCCTCACTTCATTCACAAGTCATACAAACATCACAAACATCAAGTCATATAATAACACAATAGCCCCTATATGCACAATGCTACAATACAAGGCCTCTGGACAAGTTATTCAGTAAACAGGTGTTTGATCAAAGGAAGATGATGTTATTGTGAGAAGTAGGCTATGTTTTCAAGAATAAATACATTACATAAAACTTTATTGGTACTGCAGGTTTACATCTGTATTGACCCAGATACAACATGACATAAAATGAAGACATACTCAAAAGGGGAGGTTCTAAAATATTAATAATATCATTAGGTGACATTGGCTGCAACCTGGACCTACACACCTCCAGAGTCCTGAAGCGCGGGCAAGAAAGATTGTGTCCGACCCCTCCCAGTACTGGAAATGTAGTGATCGAGCTACAAGACAAAGGGGGAAATTATGAAAGTGATTAGTAAGAATAAAACAGCACCAATGACATCATTAGCGGTAGACCTACAGCATATTGAATGTAGTTTGAGTGAGAGAGAATAAGCAGGAGAAACCCTCTGACTTCTAACCAACGTAACGCTGCTTAAATACAACACAGCAGCACTCACAACACTTCTGGTAGCTTAGGCTCTCACTCCAGAAACCTTGCAGGGCAGTTTAATGCCAAGGAAGGGTCCATTATTATGGTTGAATTGAGTGCGCTGTGCAGGTTACTGCCACAGGACGTTACCAAAAGCAGGTGCAATAACAATATGTTAAATAATAATGTTATATAATAAATATAGTATATAATATAGTAACGTTATCAGAGATATTCACGTGGGCTGGACCAGAGCTCTTGTAACGCTAGATAATAGCCAGATGGCTAAAAGCAGCTAACGGTAGCTAAGACTGTAAAGTGAGCTAGCAAAACGTATCTGTCTGTCTGTCTGTCTGTGTAGGAGCCACAATTGACTTATGTTTCATTTGGAGTTTAACCTGAACAAAAGAAACATATTAAAATATTTAATTATGATTTATGAATATCACTTACCTTGAAACCTGTAAAAGAAGTTGAATATACTTACCTGGAGCCAGGGCTCCCCTTTTGGTTGGTAATGGAAGTATGGAAGTAGAATGATTGAAATACTGATCACCTGTTGATAGAGCTATCATCCAATCAGTGAGGAGCAGAGCATGGCAGAGCAGAGTCCTAGCAAGCCTGGGTAAGGTACAGTCTTTTGACCACTCACCTAGACAATGATTGCTGAAGGATTGATTAAGCTACTATTGTTTGTTGCTTTATTTTTTGCCTACTAGGTTGATGCGTGAATGTTTTTTTAAATGTAAAGGAAAATGAATCAAATTTTTGGTTGAAATTTTACCCTGGATTATGGACATTGGTACTTCTGCAATAATAGAGTGTGCATCAATAACACCTTGCCTTGCTGGGACAGTGGGACAAGTAAGGAAAGAAGCCACTATAGTCTGTCTTGTCTAGTTACTGATCTATCTATCTATCCATGTATCCATCCATGTTACATGTGTCCTTGTCCAGATGAGCAGCTTTTGCCTCCTGCTACTTTGTAGATTGCAAGTGACCGTTTTGTTCTTTTAATCATGTGTGGGCTGATGTCATCATGTGTAGGCTTGTATGGGGTGAAGTTACTTTCATATGGGCGTCTTTTTCATGGTTCATATTGATATACATTTCCACGCCAACAATCACAGCAGTTACAGCTGATAATACTCTGGTGATGTCTCTGTGTCTTTGACAGGATCAAACAGCAGAGACCAGCCTCACCTGGACCCAGCTGTGAGTCCATGAAGAGTGACTGGTCTATGGATCCACCTCCCATGATGAGTGATGGAAAGACCCTCGATGAGAAAAGGTGAATATGAACCACTGATGTTATTTAATAAAGGTGACATGTTAGTTATTCACTAAAATGAAGTTAACAGGAAGATTTACATCAAACTCTTAAGTCATGTTTATCATAAAAATGAAGTGTGACAGATCTAGGGTGCAACCAATCCCTTTCAGAGAAAGAGTATAGCAGCTAATAATGTCATAAACTACCAATGATGTCATACTGTAGCTTCCAATATTGTAATAATTTTAGCATTTGTAACGTACTAAAATGATCAGCTGTCACGTCAGTAAACTCTTACTGATGAATCTAATCTATCTATCTATCTATCTATCTATCTATCTGTCTCTGTCTATCTGTCTGTCAGTGTCTATCTCTATATCTTTCTATATACGGATCTATCTATATATCTGTCTATCCATCTATTTACGGATCTATATCTGTCTACAGTATCTGTCTGTCTGTCTGTCTATCTGTATATCTGTCTATCTATCTATTTACGGATCTATCTATCCATCCATCCCTCTATCCATCCATCCATCCATCACTCTCTCTCTCTCTCTCTCTCTGTATGTCTCTAAATCTGTTTCTGTGTGACTCCTTGTGTCTCTCTCTCTCAGAGCTGTTCAGCTGACTATACACCAAACCTGACTTCTGAATCCTAGCCCCATCTCTAGCAGCGTGTGCACACACACACACACACACACACACACACACACACACACACACACACACACATACACACACACACACACACACACACACACACACACACACACACACCACGAGATGGCCCTTGATAGAGATATTCATAAATCCTTTTCACATGAGTCCAAAACCCCACCAACACCCACTAACGTGTGTTTAGTCTTCAGTGGTGAAGGGAACACTCATCATTCAGTCTCATGTCTGCTGACTCTGCAGTAGACACGGGTATTTCTCAGCTCCAGCTCTGATCAGCAGTGATGTAAACACCAACCCCGGGTAGACACGCTGATTTACACCTCTTGTCCTGAGCAGTGATGACCTGCGTTGTTGTTACATGTGTCCTTGTCCAGATGAGCAGCTTTTGCCTCCTGCTACTTTGTAGATTGCAAGTGACCGTTTTGTTCATTTAATTACGTGTGGGCTGATGTCATCATGTGTAGGCTTGTATGGGGTGAAGTTACTTTCATATGGGCGTCTTGTTCATGGTTCATATTGATTTACATTTTCACTCCAACAATCACAGCAGTTACAGCTGATAATACTCTGGTGATGTCTCTGTGTCTTTGACAGGATCAAACAGCAGAGACCAGCCTCACCTGGACCCAGCTGTGTGTCCATGAAGAGTGACAGGTCTATGGAGCTTCCTCTCACGTTCAGTGATGGAAAGAACCCTGATGAGAAAAGGTGAATATGAACCACTGATGTTATTTAATAAAGGTGATATGTTAGTTATTTACTAAAATGAAGTTAACAGGAAGATTTACATCAAACTCTTGAGTCATGTTTATCATAAAAATGAAGTGTGACAGATCTAGTGTGCAACCAATCCCTTTCAGAGAAAGAGTATAGCAGCTAATAATGTCATAAACTACCAATGATGTAATACTGTAGCTACCAATATTGTAATAATTTTAGCATTTGTAACGTACTAAAATGATCAGCTGTCACGTCAGTAAACTCTTACTGATAAATCTAATCTATCCATCTATCTATCTATATATATATCTATATATATATCTATCTATCTATCTATCTATCTGTCTCTGTCTCTGTCTATCTGTCTGTCAGTGTCTATCTCTATTTACGGATCTATCTATATATCTGTCTATCTATTTACGGATCTATATCTGTCTACAGTATCTGTCTGTCTGTCTGTCTATCTATCTATTTACGGATCTATCTATCCATCCATCCCTCTATCCATCCATCCATCCATCACTCTCTCTCTCTCTCTCTCTGTATGTCTCTAAATCTGTTTCTGTGTGACTCTTGTGTCTCTCTCTCTCTCAGAGCTGTTCAGCTGACTATACACCAAACCTGACTTCTGAATCCTAGCCCCATCTCTAGCAGCGCATGCACACACACACACACACACACACACACACACACACACACACACACACACACACACACACACACCACTAGATGGCGCTTGATAGAGATATTCATAAATCCTTTTCACATGAGTTCAAAACCCCACCAACACCCACTAACGTGTGTTTAGTCTTCAGTGGTAAAGGGAACACTCATCATTCAGTCTCATGTCTGCTGACTCTGCAGTAGACACGGGTATTTCTCAGCTCCAGCTCTGATCAGCAGTGATGTAAACACCAACCCCGGGTAGACACGCTGATTTACACCCCTTGTCCTGAGCGGTGATGACCTGCGTTGTTGTTACATGTGTCCTTGTCCAGATGAGCAGCTTTTGCCTCCTGCTACTTTGTAGATTGCAAGTGACCGTTTTGTTCATTTAATTACGTGTGGGCTGATGTCATCATGTGTAGGCTTGTATGGGGAGAAGTTACTTTCATATGGGCGTCTTGTTCATGGTTCATATTGATTTACATTTTCACTCCAACAATCACAGCAGTTACAGCTGATAATACTCTGGTGATGTCTCTGTGTCTTTGACAGGTTCAAACAGCAGAGACCAGCCTCACCTGTACCCAGCTGTGTGTCCATGAAGAGTGACAGGTCTATGGAGCTTCCTCTCACGTTCAGTGATGGAAAGAACCCTGATGAGAAAAGGTGAATATGAACCACTGATGTTATTTAATAAAGGTGACATGTTAGTTTTTCACTAAAGTGAAGTTAACAGGAAGATTTACATCAAACTCCTGAGTCATGTTTATCATAAAAATGAAGTGTGACAGATCTAGTGTGCAACCAATCCCTTTCAGAGAAAGAGTATAGCAGCTAATAATGTCATAAACTACCAATGATGTCATACTGTAGCTACCAATATTGTAATAATTTTTGCATTTGTAACGTACTAAAATGATCAGCTGTCACGTCAGTAAACTCTTACTGATAAATCTAATCTATCTATCTATCCATCTTTCTATCTATCTATCTATCTATCTATCTATCTATCTATCTCTCTGTCTCTCTGTCTCTGTCTCTGTCTCTGTCTCTGTCTCTGTCTCTGTCTCTGTCTCTGTCTCTGTCTATCTGCTATCTGTATATCTTTCTATATACGGATCTATCTATATATCTGTCTATCTATTAACGGATCTATATCTGTCTACAGTATCTGTCTGTCTATCTGTATATCTATCTATTTACGGATCTATCTATCTATCTATCTATCTATCTCTCTCTCTCTCTCTCTGTGTGAGTCCTTGCCTCTCTCTTTCTCTTCATCTTTCTCTCTCTGTATGTCTTGAAATCTATCCCTGTGTGACTCCATATAAACATTTCCATTCATTAATTTCCATTCATTCAGTCATTCATTCCATGTGTGTCTCTCTCTTTAAGCTAAATCTGACTTCTAAATTCTAGTCCTACATCTAGAAACACACACACACACACACACACACACACACACACACACCACTATTTGGTCCTTGATAGAGACATTCTTAAATCTATTTTACATTATCCCAAAAACCCGCCAACACCCTCTTACCCTGGTGTTCCTACTGTATGAAACATCTCTTAATACACATGGTTCCTCCGTCCCTGCAGTGAGGGGAGCAGGGCAGCCCTGACTGAGGATCAGTCCAGGTGTGCTGTGTGTGAGCAGATGCTGAGGGACCCAGTCCTCACCTCCTGTGGACACAGGTTCTGCAGAGCCTGCATCACTTCCTACTGGCAGCAGCCTGGTCCATCAGCAGACCACGCCTGCCCCCAGTGTAGAGAGAGACCCAGAACACCACCTGGTCCATCAGCAGACCACGCCGGCCCCCAGTGTAGAGAGAGACCCAGAACACCATCTGTACTGCAGCCACCCAGAGAGCAATACGTTCAGAGAAGTGATGAAACAAGTAAGAGATTCACTTGGTTATCTGCTCTCTAACATGATTTAGATCCTCTCACCATCTGTAGAGCTTTGCCATGAATGTTTGTATTCCTATCAATCTAATTTCCATACTTCCTGTCTCTCATTAGTTGTTAGAGGTCTCCAAAGAGCCGTAGAGGATCATAAAGCCACTTTGAAGAGGAGGTTTGAATATGTGATTGAAGGAATCATAAAAACAGGGAATGCAACCCTCCTCAACAGCATCTACACTGAGCTCTACATCACAGAGGGAGAGAGTCAAGGGGTTAATAATGAACATGAGGTTTGGCAACTTGAGAGAGCATCCAGGAAACAAATCACCAGTGACACACCCATCAACTACAATGACATCTTCAAACCCCTGCCTGGTCAAGATAGACCCATCACACCCCTGTCTGGTCAAGAGAGACCCATCACACCCCTGCCTGGTCAAGAGAGACCCATCAAACCCCTGCCTGGTCAAGAGAGACTCATCAAACCCCTGCCTGGTCAAGAGAGACCCATCACACCCCTGCCTGGTCAAGAGAGACCCATCACACCCCTGTCTGGTCAAGAGAGAACCATCAAACCCCTGCCTGGTCAAGAGAAACCCATCAAACCCCTGCCTGGTCAAGAGAGACTCATCAAACCCCTGCCTGGTCAAGATAGACCCATCACACCCCTGTCTGGTCAAGAGAGACCCATCACACCCCTGCCTGGTCAAGAGAGACCCATCAAACCCCTGCCTGGTCAAGAGAGACTCATCAAACCCCTGCCTGGTCAAGAGAGACCCATCACACCCCTGCCTGGTCAAGAGAGACCCATCACACCCCTGTCTGGTCAAGAGAGAACCATCAAACCCCTGCCTGGTCAAGAGAAACCCATCAAACCCCTGCCTGGTCAAGAGAGAACCATCAAACCCCTGCCTGGTCAAGAGAAACCCATCAAACCCCTGCCTGGTCAAGATAGACCCAACAAACCCCTGCCTGGTCAAGAGAGAACCATCAAACCCCTGCCTGGTCAAGAGAGAACCATCACACCCCTGCCTGGTCAAGATAGAACCATCACACCCCTGCCTGGTCAAGAGAAACCCATCAAACCCCTGCCTGGTCAAGAGAGACCCATCAGAACTGTGCTGACTGTGGGCGTCCCTGGTATTGGAAAAACCGTCTGTGTGCAGAAGTCAATCTTAGACTGGGCTGAAGGAAAGGCAAATCAAGATGTGGAAGTCATGTTTGTGCTTCCTTTCCGGGAGCTGAATTTGATTAGACATGTCCGGTACAGTTTACTCCAACTGCTGAATGTTTTCCACCCAGAACTACACATGGAAGATGCAGAGCAACTTGCTGTCTCTAAAGCCACGTTCATCTTTGATGGTCTGGATGAGAGCCAACTGCCCCTAGACTTCAGAAAGAACCAGACCTGCTGTCATGTCACAGAGTCAACCTCAGTGGATGTGCTGCTGACCAACCTCATCCAGGGGAATCTGCTCCCCTCTGCTCTCCTCTGGATAACCTCCCGACCTGCAGCAGCCAATCAGATCCCTTCTGAGTGTGTTGACCGGGTGACAGAGGTACGAGGGTTCAATGACGCACAGAAGGAGGAGTACTTCATGAAGAGAATCAGTGATGAGAACCTGGCCAGAAGAATCATCTCACACATCAAGACATCAAGGAGCCTCTACATCATGTGCCACATACCAGTCTTCTCTTGGATTTCTTCCACAGTCCTTGAGCACATGCTGAGTACAGAGAAGCAAGGAGAGATCCCCAAGACCTTGACTGAGATGTACACACACTTCCTGCTCATTCAGACGAAGCTGAAGAACCAGAAGTATCAAGGGGAAATCAAGACCGAACAGGAGGAGCTCTTGAGGGCCGACAGGGAAGTTCTCCTGAAGCTGGCAAAGCTGGCGTTTGACCATCTGGAGAAGGGCAACCTCATGTTCTACGAAGAAGACCTGAAAGAGTGTGGCCTCGATGTCCGAGAGGCAGCAGTGTTCTCAGGGGTTTGCACAGCAATCTTCAAAGAGGAGTCAGTGCTTTTTCAGAGGGCAGTCTACTGCTTTGTGCATCTGAGCATTCAGGAGTTTTTCTCAGCGGTCTACATGTACCATTGTTACGCAACCAAGAACATGGAGGCACTGGAGCCCTTCCTTGATGCTGATCTGCGGAGGAGGAGGAGTGAGGAGCTGTCTCTGAATGAGCTGCTGAGGGGGGCGGTACACAAAGCTTTGCAGAGTGAGAACGGACACCTGGACCTTTTTGTCCGCTTCCTCCACGGCCTCTCTCTGGAGTCCAATCAGAGACTCTTACGAGGCCTGCTGCCTCAGATTGAGAGGAGTCCAGAGAGCATCCAGGAAACAAGCAGATTCCTCAAGAACAGGGGGGATGAGGAGAAGAACATCTCCCCAGAGAGGTGCATCAATCTCCTCCACTGCTTAATGGAGATGAATGACCATTCAGTTCAGCAGGACATCCAAGCTTACATGCAGAAGAAGACATCAACCGAACTGACTCCAATACAGTGCTCAGCGCTGGCCTACATGCTGCAGATGTCAGAGGGGGTTCTGGATGAGCTTGACCTGAACAAATACAACACATCACAGGAGGGGCGGAGGAGACTGATCCCAGCTGTGCAGGTCTGCAGAAAGGCTATGTAAGTATTCATCTTTCTATACAATTTGATCAATCTATTTAACCTTGTCTGTCCCATTGACCCAGAGGTATCTTCTGGAAGGGAGCCCTCCAAACAAAACATGATATAAAACTATAAACACAAAAATACAATTATAGATACAAAAATACAATAATGCATACAAAACATCATATACAAATTAATATAAAATACAGTATACAGAATGCACAGTGCTGAGTAAGGTGCTAAACACTTAATGAAAGCAATGATCAGAAAAGATCTGTCATTTGAATTGGTCCCTGATCTGTCCTTTGGATTGTCCTAATGGACAAAGCTGCCTAATGGACAATTCAAAGCTGCCCTCCTTGTCTCTGTATGTGCACTCTAACCAGAAATGTGTTACAATTCCCTGTTACTAAAACCCCTTACCCCTTACTAAAACAGTTCCCTGTGTTACTAAAACCCCTTACCCCTTACTAAAACAGTTCCCTGTGTTACTAAACCCCCTTACCCCTTACTAAAACAGGTCCCTGTTACTAAAACCCCTTACCCCTTACTAAAACAGTTCCCTGTGTTACTAAGACCCCTTACCCCTTACTAAAACAGTTCCCTGTGTTACTAAAACCCCTTACCCCTTACTAAAACAGTTCCCTGTGTTACTAAACCCCCTTACCCCTTACTAAAACAGTTCCCTGTGTTACTAAAACCCCTTACCCCTTACTAAAACAGTTCCCTGTGTTACTAAACCCCCTTACCCCTTACTAAAACAGTTCCCTGTCTTACTAAAACCCCTTACCCCTTACTAAAACAGTTCCTTGTGTTACTAAACCCCTTACCCCTTACTAAAACAGTTCCCTGTGTTACTAAACCCCCTTACCCCTTACCAAAACAGTTCCCTGTATTACTAAAACCCCTTACCCCTTACTAAAACAGTTCCCTGTGTTGCTAAACCCCTTACCCCTTACTAAAACAGTTCCCTGTGTTACTAAAACCCCTTACCCCTTACTAAAACAGTTCCCTGTATTACTAAAACCCCTTACCCCTTACTAAAACAGTTCCCTGTATTACTAAAACCCCTTACCCCTTACTAAAACAGTTCCCTGTTACTAAAACCCCATTGAAATGATCTCATCTTCAGTACTTTGTCCCTCATCCATCTACAATATTTACTACTATTCTGAATTTATGACTGACTGAATGAGCCACAATTAAGTTACAAACACAATTTACTATACATATAAAGAGTACTTGCCTATGTTCTACAGCATGATATTTTAGGCAGAGTACTTTTCTCGCCGTCGGCTAGAAATATTGATGTATGCTTCACGCAACTCCTTAACTCTTCATAACATATAGGAATGCTATCATATAGGAATGCTGTCATATAGGAATGCTATCAGATAGGAATGCTTTCATATCGGAATGCTGTCATGCTATCATATAGGAATGCTTTCATATAGGAATGCTGTCATGCTATCATATAGGAATGCTATCATATAGGAATGCTATCATATAGGAATGCTATCATATAGGAATGCTATCATGCTATCATATAGGAATGCTGTCATATAGGAATGCTATCAGATAGGAATGCTATCGGTCAGTGTGTCATTAATGCCGTCCACCAGGAGAGCTGGAAAACACGTCTAGCCCGCTGACAACAGATTAAAGTTAAAGTCCCACTGATTGAACCCACAACCTCTCAGTCTCTGGGAGGACACTCTACCACTAGAATGAATGAATTCTCTGAATGCCTCGCCCCGCTCTGTCAGGCCCACAGTTATTTACCTTTAGTCAGAGGAGGGAGGAAAGAACAAATATGTGACAGCGGCTGGTGATTTGGTCCGCAACTCGGCAAACCCCGAAATGCGCTAGAGGGCAAAATAGCTAAAAAAACGTTTTTTTTCGTTTTTTGTTTTTTTGCGTATTACCAAAGTTGAAGTTGTGAAGAACCTACTTACTATAACAGACAACAGTTTTAGGTTCACGAAATACGTTTAATTAGTCTGCAAACTAAGCTCGTTTTTAGCTGATTTCGAGCCGGGCTTGGGGGCGGGCAGATCGATTAGCATGATTTGTTTTCATTGGCTATTGCTTCCGGGTTCTCCGCCCCCACCCTGCCCATAAGAACTGCACGCCGTTTGTTTACATTTCAGTTCCACGTTTAACCATGGATGCTACAGCTTTTGCGAAAGCTCTGAACAAAGATCTGCTCAACGCCGCTCGACGATTCGACAATGGAGAACTTATGGATTCGTACCTAAAGGACTACATGGATGTTGACGATGGTACAAACTCGGAATGTGGTAGTGAAGAAGAGGACAATGCTTCGAGTAAGCTATCTTTATACTATCTGTGCTGTTTACATTAACGTTAGTCGTTTAGCAGTAGCTCATTTCTAAACAAGTGACTGAGTCTAGCTGGCATAACAAATCTAGCACTAACTAACAAAGGCTAGCTAGCTAACGTTAGCTAACATGCTAGTTAGCTGAGCTAGCCCTGTGTTCCTAAACTACCCAGCGAGGCAGCTAATATCTAGCTAGCTAACGTTAGCTAACATGCTAGTTAGCTGAGCTAGGTTAGCTAACATGCTAGTTAGCTGAGCTAGCCCTTTGTTCCTAAACTACCCAGCGAGGCAGCTAATATCTAGCTAGCTAACGTTAGCTAACATGCTAGTTAGCTGAGCTAGGTTAGCTAACATGCTAGTTAGCTGAGCTAGCCCTTTGTTCCTAAACTACCCAGCGAGGCAGCTAATATCTAGCTAGCTAACGTTAGCTAACATGCTAGTTAGCTGAGCTAGCCCTGTGTTCCTAAACTACCCAGCGAGGCAGCTAATATCTAGCTAGCTAACGTTAGCTAACATGCTAGTTAGCTGAGCTAGCCCTGTGTTCCTAAACTAGCCAGCGAGGCAGCTAATATCTAGCTAGCTAGGTAGCTATTACAGAGAGAAACAGAATGAGAGAACATGAGAGGTATGTTAGTCTGACACCTTGTTTTTTGTTTTGGTTACAGCATGAGCAAGAACAAGCTCCAGGCCATAGCCCAAGACTACCAGGAGAATGGTGGACAAGTGCAGACCCCCATGCGCTTGGACATGCAAATGCTACAACTGGCAAGAGCATCTGAAACCCTACTTCCGGGCACTCCCACAGATTTCGAGTTACCAGCACTTCAGGTAATTATCATGCATTAGCTAGTCTATTTAATCAACACTTTCTGGTACTATTTTATGTATATGGAGTGCCAGTACTGTGGGCAATAGTTTAATGTACTTTCTTCCTTCTATTCTATTGCAGTTTTGATGCAGAGAGACCTGGCATGGTTGTGGCCAGAGAACACCGTGATGCACCAGCAGTCGAGTTTCAGCTGCTGCGCAAGCCTGATGTCCTGCCCCCCAGAGAAGGTCTTCCTGTGCAAGCCCCACCCGGACTGGACATGGCCAGACAGACATATCTCTTTAACAAGATCAGAGAGTTCTGTTCTGATGAGGGACGAGACATCACATGTCCCCCGCCAAACTCCACAGCAGCTCAGAACAAGACTGTCCGCTTGTAGATTCACTGCAGATCATCAGGATGGACAGCACTGCAGGAGAAAGGCCACAGCCTTTTCCTGTTTGTATACTGAAGCATTGCGTGTTCTCTTGCACAGACTTGCGCACACTTGCACAGACTGCATTGTTCGAATATTGAATACTGAGCCGAGTACTGTTATTACCTTGAGTATTGAGCTGGGGACTGTTATTACTTTGTTGTACACTTGATCACAATGAACACTATGCACCTTGTTATTACTTTGCTGTGCACTTGATCACAATGAACACTATGCACCTTGTTATTACTTTGTTGTGCACTTGATCACATTGAACACTATGCACCTTATTACTTTGTTGTGCACTTGATCACAATGAACACTATGCACCTTGTCTACACAACTGACTGTACACTTTAACACTTAGACTGTTGCCTTTTTTTGTACACTTTACTACTTATGCTTGTAATGTATATCATGTATTTGACAATAAAGAACGTTAAATTTGAACTTCATCTTATATTGTTCTTAACTGCATTCACAACACAAGATTAATACTGACTCAAAGAGTGTGGGGTCATCAGTGAGAGAGCACCCCACTCTCAGGTAATACCCCAAGTTGACAGCCACTCTGACAGATAATGACAGATCGTCCAGTGGGGGAGTGGCTGGGGGTGCGGTTACCAGGCTATTGTTCACGCCCATTACCTGGCAGTCAGAGGTGTGAAATTGTTGGAGAACTTTGGAGGGCGATTTCTCAGCTAAGTTGATTTGGCAGTACTAGCATTCAAATAAGCATATCTTCTTCAAATATGTTCAGATTTCAATGTATGAGACCTCATTTGAAAGCTTACAATCTGCACTTTCATAATCTGTAAAAAACTGAAAAATGAAAATGCCTAGTTGAGGACCAAATCACCAGCGGCGGTCACATATATATAAGTATCAGACTCAAAATATATCCCAGCTACTGATGAGCCTCACAGAATGCTCATTTAAGTTCTGTTATCATCCAAGGTTTTTTGGTTGAGTTGCCTACACAGCTTGAATGTTTACTCCCTGTCTAAAGCAGCGCTTATCTTGTTAGCTGACACTATGTGGACTTCACCGTGTCAGCATCTGGGAGAGCTGTGTGGTAGTTTCTCAGTGCTCTCGTGTTCTCCCGTGCTCTGGGAGAGCTGTGTGGTAGTTTCTCAGTGCTCTCGTGTTCTCCCGTGCTCTGGGAGAGCTGTGTGGTAGTTTCTCAGTGCTCTCGTGTTCTCCCGTGCTCTGGGAGAGCTGTGTGGTAGTTTCTCAGTGCTCTCGTGTTCTCCCGTGCTCTGGGAGAGCTGTGTGGTAGTTTCTCAGTGCTCACGTGTTCTCCCGTGCTCTGCAGCTCTGTTGTTGTGTGTGATCACGCGTGGACCTCGCTCTGCACGAATGCTCTTTACTGAGCTCTGTGTGTCTCCCCTATATGTTATGTGTAATGAGTTTTAGTCAGTGAGGCATTCTTACTCCCATCTATTCTCTGATCTTCTAAAATAGATTTTAGGTCTTTAACTGGTCAGAACCAGCTGGAGCTGACCCCCCTATAACTTTTAAAAACTGCTACCTCTGCGCTTGGCATGTTTCCACCTCCTCACATTGCACCATACATACATCCAGTGAGGAGTAACATGTTAGAAAGTACCCGTGCACAATGCATCACCAATCCCTCGCCTACACGGTTGGCAGCTCTGTCTATGGCTCTGACAATGGGAGCTCTCTGCCATGGAAACACCGACACTATTTCTCCCTCCTCAAGATCAAGGACTAAATACTTGTCAAGTGTAATCTATGTATAGAGGCCCATAAGGTGTGAACCTGAATCAGTTATTCTGAAAGCACAAATGCCATGGAAACAGGTATTTTTCCTACCCTCATTCCTCGTTATTATTCTGGAAAAGGTGCAAATGCAGTCACCTCTGTTGTGGTGCAGCAAACTAGCCCAAACTAGCCTACTCCTGATTTCTCTAAATCGGATGCTACCAACGGATACATCACCTAGAAGCTGCGTCAGTTATCGATTTATCATTGTGGATGGCCACAAGTTTCCAGGTCTGGGTTATGTGGCGAGCGTGACGCGGCGGGGGGTAGCAAAAAAACACCCCCCCTTATAGCGAGAGGCCCTTTCCCGTTTTTGTGATTTCGGCCTCCCGTAGAGAACGAACGGGCTCGGGAGAGAGAGAGTCACGGGCCCGCGAGTGTCGACGTCAACTCGTGTGCGAGTCCCGCGTTAAACGTTGTTCGAACGTCGTAAATCGAAGTTGAGGCAACATAACAAACGTGCAAATGGCACTACGATGCTTGCGCAAAGAGCCTTTTTTGTAATACAAATTAAACGTAACCGATGGAATTTCTCAAAAAATTAGCATATCTTCTGGACAGCAGTCAGGTCGGCAGTCTTACCCATGATTGCGGTTTTGAGTAATGAACCAGGCTGGGAGTTTGTGAAAGTGTTTGCTCGCACAGTCTTATACAGGTCCTTCTCAAATAATTAGCATATTGTGATAAAGTTCATTCTTTTCCATATTCGCCATCTCGGCCTCCCGTAGAGAACGAACGGGCCCGCGAGTTCACAAACTCACGGCGCCGGCAAGTGGGGTTGGTAACTCACGGACCCGTGAGTCTGTTAAGAACAGTAAATCACCAAACGATAGTAAACTCGTATCGTGTACAAAACGGTCTTTTATCGTTTGGTCGTATTTACTGCAGCCACAACCGAATTCTCATTACAACCACCAATTTTTCAAAGGTAAAACAAGACGCAACACGAGCAAGAAATATACAGAGGAAAAGGGTAGCGTGCGGCGTGTGGAAGAATAACCACATTTGTATTAGAACAGAACAGTAAATTAGTTAGTGTGAATTGCCAAAAAGAATGGGAAAGCCAAGTTCTCTTGTCTGCATACATAATATCACGCGTTACAACAGCGGAACAGTGCTGGTGTCATTTGGCATTTTGGGGAGGCTGGAAATGGCAAAACATTCTAAACACGTTTTCAGACCGAGAGGTCTGCAAAACAGCAAAAAAGAATGGGAAAGCCAAGTTCTCACATTAAATCACACAACAGTGGAACAGTGCTGGTGTCATTTGGCAGTTTAGGGAGGCTGGAAATGACAAAACATTCTAAACACGTTTTCAGACCGAGAGAAGCATTTTCCACCATTAAAAAATTAGTGTCTCCAAAACTGCCAAAAAGAATGGGAAAGCCAAGTTCTCTTTAACTCGTGTAACGTGCGATGAATGTGTGAAGGAAGAAGAAAATAAACCGATGGTAAACTCGTATCGTGTACAAAATGGTCTTTTGACCAGCTACCCGAGAACGAAAGAACAGTAGATTAGTTGGTGTTAAAAGTAATAGTATAATATAATATATAAAAATAATAATAATAATAATATATAATATAATATACTTTCTTCTTCTTAATGTTTCAACTCTGGGGATTTTTTCAGGGTTTTTTTTCAGGTTTTTTTTTCGGGTTTCGACTCACGGGTCCGGTAGTTCCAAGTGACGTCTCCGGGAGGAAACATGTTTTAAAAACCAGTATTATTTAGTCTAATCTGTCTTTTCTGTATAACCTATATTTACGGTCTAACCAACTGTACTGCATATCATGTCTCGTACCTCAAAAACGGCCGTCGTGTCCCACCGCTTGTGTACCGGTATATTCAATAAACCGTGAAACCCAATGTCGTGAAATACATGTGGTACTGTAACGCTTTTTATTTTCATTATTTTCACACACATACACATGCCGATTCCTATAAGACCTATAAGACTGTGCGAGCAAACACTTTCACAATTAAATGAAATTTTATAAAGATATATCCCGTTCCGGTGTGTCGGTATCCGGCACCGCAATCTGCTGTCGCTGCTGCGAGGGCTGTGGCGATGTCTGCGTCTGTCCCTGTCCTCCGGTCGCCGTTCCTCCGGCTGCGGTCGCGCGGGTAACACATAGAGGGCTCGGCCCTATTACGGCCCTATTACCTCCCGCCGATAGTAGAGTCCTCGGCCCAGTTGCGGCTACGAATAGGCTAAACCTCAGATTAGGTGCTTCTCAAATAATTAGCATATTGTGATAAAGTTCATTATTTTCTGTAATGTACTGATAAACATTAGACTTTCATGTATTTTAGATTCATTACACACAACTGAAGTAGTTCAAGCCTTTTATTGTTTTAATATTGATGATTTTGGCAAAAAAGTAAAGAAAAAACAAATATCCCAAACATCTAAAAAAATTAGCATATTTCATCCGACCAATAAAAAACACCAGAAAAGTGTTTTTAATACAAAAAAAGTCAACCTTCAAATAATTATGTTCAGTTATGCACTCAATACTTCGTCGGGAATCCTTTTGCAGAAATGACTGCTTCAATGCGGCGTGGCATGGAGGCAATCAGCCTGTGGCACTGCTGAGGTGTTATGGAGGCCCAGGATGCTTCGATAGCGGCCTTAAGCTCATCCAGAGTGTTGGGTCTGGCGTCTCTCAACTTTCTCATCACAATATCCCACAGATTCTCTATGGGGTTCAGGTCAGGACAGTTGGCAGGCCAATTGAGCACAGTAATACCATGGTCAGTAAACCATTTACCAGTGGTTTTGGCACTGTGAGCAGGTGCCAGGTCGTGCTGAAAAATGAAATCTTCATCTCCATAAAGCTTTTCAGCAGATGGAAGCATGAAGTGCTCCAAAATCTCCTGATAGCTAGCTGCATTGACCCTGCCCTTGATAAAACACAGTGGACCAACACCAGCAGCTGACATGGAACCCCAGACCATCACTGACTGTGGGTACTTGACACTGGACTTCAGGCATTTTGGCATTTCCTTCTCCCCAGTCTTCCTCCAGACTCTGGCACCTTGATTTCCGAATGACATGCAAAATTTGCTTTCATCCGAAAAAAGTACCTTGGACCAGTGCTGCTTCTCTGTAGCCCAGGTCAGGCGCTTCTGCCGCTGTTTCTGGTTCAAAAGTGGCTTGACCTGGGGAATGCGGCACCTGTAGCCCATTTCCTGCACACGCCTGTGCACGGTGGCTCTGGATGTTTCTACTCCAGACTCAGTCCACTGCTTCCGCAGGTCCCCCAAGGTCTGGAATCGGCCCTTCTCCACAATCTTCCTCAGGGTCCGGTCACCTCTTCTTGTTGTGCAGCGTTTTCTGCCAGACTTTTTCCTTCCCACAGACTTCCCACTGAGGTGCCTTGATACAGCACTCTGGGAACAGCCTATTCGTTCAGAAATGTCTTTCTGTGTCTTACCCTCTTGCTTGAGGGTGTCAATGATGGCCTTCTGGACAGCAGTCAGGTCGGCAGTCTTACCCATGATTGCGGTTTTGAGTAATGAACCAGGCTGGGAGTTTGTGAAAGTGTTTGCTCGCACAGTCTTATACAGGTCCTTCTCAAATAATTAGCATATTGTGATAATTATTTAACTCTAAACACCAGCAAAAGATTCCTGAGGCTTTTAAAAACTCCCAGCCTGGTTCATTACTCAAAACCGCAATCATGGGTAAGACTGCCGACCTGACTGCTGTCCAGAAGATATGCTAATTTTTTGAGAAATTCCATCGGTTACGTTTAATTTGTATAACAAAAAAGGCTCTTTGCGCAAGCATCGTAGTGCCATTTGCACGTTTGTTATGTTGCCTCAACTTCGATTTACGACGTTCGAACAACGTTTAACGCGGGACTCGCACACGAGCTGACGTCACTCAGGTTTTACGTAGAAACTGTAAAACCTGAGTGATGGACTTCATAATTCCTGCCAGCTCAAAGCTTATGGAAGTTTCTGCTCACTTGGGCCTACATGTTGGAGGTGGTTGCAAAATGATAGCATGTACTGCTGATTTGTTATGTTTTTTTTTGTTGTAAACTTTAGACGGTTGCTTTAGTGCCACCATCAGACCTATTGGCCCACAATACCAGTTGAGGACTTCTGGCATAGGACTGAACCTATGTGCAAAGCTTGGTGATTTTCCATGCATGGGAAGTCAGACTTCTGAAGAAGAAGAAGAGGGAGATAGAGGTGGAGATGGAGGAGAAAGAGAGGGAGAGGAAAAAGAGTGTGTGTGTGTGAGAGAGAGAGAGAGAGATCAGATAGTTACATGACTGTCTTGCTGATAGAAGATAGTGTGGTCAATATGTGAACACGGCTACACTGAAAATACAAACATTCCACACACTACTAAAGACAGTACTGTAAGTCTCAAATCAGTTAAGGGGAGACACGGTAGGTGAAAACATCGTTTTTCAACGCCCTGGCCAAATATGAGATTTTGTGCTAGTTTGCTTCCATAACATGTCTTCTTTCATACTAGTGGAAATAAAACATAAAAAATACGCATTTAGATGTTTATTTTACTTCATTTAGTCTGTTTGCGTCTGTAGATTCTTCCTAAAATCATCAAAAGTTAGCCTTTTTTCGGAACTTCTCGCAGCTTTTCCTTAGCCTGGATCCCGTCATCCGGGGTATCTTTAGAAAGCTCTAGCTCTCTAGCAAACTATTATCGCAACCAAACCTGTTAGTTTCATTTGTATTAGCAACCAATCGTGGAAATACAAAGGCGGGTTTGATGCTAACCGTGAAATCTCATTGGCTGTTGTTGATTTCTGAGAACGTGATTGGTTCAGCGCGTCATGTGACACGTTTCCACTTCCTTATATCTAATCCAAACAATGCCGTCTGTAAAGCGTTCTAAACGTAATAAGCAACAATGACAACAGTGTTTGCCCGCAAGGTTGAACAGAAAACAAGAGAAACTAAATGGAAAGGTTTACATTTATGAGATATAAAGTGCCTATTCGCGCAAGTTGTCATTAGCCGGTGCTAGCATGTCCAGTGAGCAGCAGGGAGATGGGGCTGGCGTTAGCATGTCCAGTGAGCAGCAGAGAGATGCGGCGCGTTTGAATGAGCTGATAACTGGGTTGATTTGTCCTAATTGTGCAGGAACTGGTCTTAAAATTAACATAGATCCTCAGAATAGTGGGTTATGTAGTACTTTGCTCTTAGAGTGCAGTCTTTGTGAGAAATGGCTATCTCAAAAGTGTCAACAACTAGGAATGATGTTGCATTTGATGTCAATGTGAGGATGGTCCTCTTAGCGCACGAGTTAGGGTTGGGGTATGCAGCTCTCCAAAAGATTAGTAAAGTGTTGGATCCCAGGGCTTCATCTGAAAACGTATCAGAAACATGACAAGAGGGTGACAGGTAGGCTATTGAAACGTGTTCCCTCTCTCTCTCTAGCCAATATCAGAAGCCTATACATATGCACAGTAGTCTCTCTACCTGTGGCATATCTACATGCATCCATAAACTGACCAAATAAACTGTTTTAATTTCAGTTGCTGAAATAGAGAGAGGTCTGGAGTCCTTTCACAGAAGCAGAGAGCAGATTAGGCAGGCATATGCAGATGTGGACCCAGAGGTAGGTAAGATGACTGCCAATAAATGCAAAATGTTACAAAATTATTACAGTTATTGAGAATTATTACAATAATTCTCAATAACCAGCGTTCAGTGGACAACATGAAGGCGGCAATATGGGGTAGTCCGCTTCACTGATGACAACCCCATGCGCACCAGGAACATATTGTGGTTTTAGGACAGTTTTGGGGACTGCAGCTGAGTGGGTTCTACAGACCAGCTGCTTAGAACAGTTTTGTGAACTGCAGCTGAGTGGGTTCTACAAACCAGCTGCCTAGAACAGTTTTGTTGATAGCTAGTGTGGTGCCATCTGAGGAGTGACTCTGTAGACCTATGACGGCGTAGCTTGATGTCTCCTATGGTGTTGCTTTTGACGATGGTTATATCACTTGTTTGTTTGGCAATCTATATTTAGCTTCTATTGGTGTTTACCCTGCATTGTTTACCACATCTTGTCCTGTGTATTTATGAATCAGCTTACTCTTCATGTTCATTCATTCATTCATTCATTCATGTTTTCTCCATGTAAAACGCTTAAAAAAACACAAAAAGCTAGATAATCTGTTTTCTCATGCATGTCCTCGTCAAATGTGTCTATCTTTGTCCATGATCTGTTTAACAAAATAATACAAGCTTTCTAAAAGGGAATGTTCTCTTCCCTACTAACATTGTCTCGTCTCTAGTCTCGTCTTACTAACATCCCACTCGTGGGCTGTACCTTGACGTGGTGAGTGGGCTTCCAACTAAACAGGTCTTACTTCTCTATACAAAATGTCTACTCCTGGACTATTTTGAATCCACAACATGCTGTGTTATTCAGTTTTCAGTTTCTATGTGTTTTCAGATGTTGTGTAATGTTGTTACTAATGATGTGATTGGATATTGTGTTTGTAAATATTGGTTTACAATGCAAATGTATGTTTTTTTACAATACAAATTTTCAAAGCCCGTTTTCTCAAAATGAGTTATTTCTCATCTTAGGGACATCAAAACCACCACTTGAGTAGCACCTACATACACCTAACTTTCCAGTTTTGTTCCAATCCATATTCTGAGAGTTTGTCCAAGGGGGATTTTTTAAATTTCATTCATAGCCTGATTTATATAACAGTTTATCCCTAAAACATGGCGAAAATTGGTCTTTTTATGACTGTTGACAGTATTTTCTGATTTCTGAAGTGAAGAAAAGAGATATCAAAAATCCCCCTTGGACAAAGTTTGAATAGGGATATGTGAACAAAATGAAACAAGAATTTTGAATCTGGCTTGAACCAGTTAAAAAAATTGATTTCCTGAAATTATGCAAATTAGCGCATATTTAGCGCATATAATGCCTAATTTGCATATTCATCCATAAGATTTCAGAAAACTTGTAATACAAAAAAGATGCTCCTTAATGTACCTAACAAACTGGGGGAGTTTGATGGTGATACCTATTAAGGATTTTTTTTTTCCTATTCACCTGGGGTGTCTCCCCTTAAACTCATTATAGGGTTTTTCCTTTTTCTGCCATCTCCTTGACTCTGTCTGACCCACTGGTCTCTCTGTAGTCCCTTGTGCTTGCTTTTGACTGACTCTTAAAAGACCTGTGTACCTAATGTGACACATGTATCTAATGCACACACACACACACACAGGGTCACACTGAGAATGTCCCATTCATATGCAGCACTGTATTCTCTATTAATAATGGTGTTGATTTCACTTCCAGCTGAAACCTGGACAGACACACGCATGCACACACAGAGTCCTGCAGGCATAGTTTACATCACTCTCTAGCAAGCATTAACAGATGCAAATGTCCAGTTATAATACTTCATTAGGTGTGTGTGTGTGTGTGTGTGTGTGTGTGAGAGAGAGAGAGTGTGTATGTGCTTGTGTGCTGATGAGACAGTCCTCCCCTCACGGAGGAAGGAATAGGAGCTTTTATCTTAGTAGTGAGTGTCCATTTACAGTTGGTCCATGGCCTTAGCCAGCAGTCACACTACTGACTAGACTGGGAGCACAGCTGGCCCTCTCAGCCCTCAACCAGATAACCAGGCAATATTATGTGGATCCCACATTCTACGCAATTTGGTACAGTATTGTGGCCAAAATATAGTCTGAGATTACATTTTAATTTAAATTGTAGGAAGGACTGAATATTCATTTGAGATTCTGGCTTGAAGTTTTAGTGTCTGGATTTCTGTAATAGAGGATGTAAGAAAGTACTGTGATTCTGTGAGCATCTCAAGAAATATTGTGGCTAAAAAAAGAACAAACATTAAATGATGCACACCTGATTATTCATCCGTGAAATGATGGAAGGCAGCCAATATGAGAGGAACCACAAAGAGTGACAGAGAGAGAGAAGAGGAGAGAGAAAAGAGGTGGTAGAGAAAGAGAGGTGAGAAAGTGTAATCTCTTTGGAAGAGTGCCATCTCTAAAACTCCCTTGTGGTGCCATTAATGTGTGTGTGTGTGTGTGTGTGTATACACTTCAGCATCCCAGTCACCATGACTCTAGCAATAATGACACCTCTACAGTGCAAGGGGAGCGAGACTGAGAGAGGAAGGAGGTTGGGTCAAGTGGAGGTTTAGAGAATACTGTTTATTTGAAATCATCTTTCTCTGCCCTTCTCTTGATTTAATTTCATTTAATTCTCTTCAAAAGTGGTTAATTTCTCCAGGGAAAGATCTGACAGACCCAATATTCTCTGCACTGCACTGCTCTGTTCGGAAGCCAAACCACGGTCTTGATGCTCTTTAACTGCTGTAAAACATTATTTAGTATAAAATGGAACATTCAAATACAAATGAATACCTGTTCCTTTGTATTTATATTTCTTTACATTGTACAGTAGTCTATGGATCGTTTGGAGAGTTGTCTGTGGATTTTGAACCGTGAACCGTGAGAGGGTTTCTAGAATGTTAAACACTATGTCTCACCACTCGGTGACAAGGCAGACATCATTGAGACCAACCAGTTAAAGAATAAAAACAGGATTTTTTTTCTGATTAGGATGTGCAATATGAGTATGCAGTGATTACATCATATCAAACCATTCCTTTTATTCCTCACATTTTCCTATGGGCCAAACTGACTGACAGAAAAAGACGTACTACACCTTTAGATTGTCATACTTTCCATACCAACAATAAATAATAAAAGAGTGTTCCTATGATTGGAATGTGTGACCTACTGGCCCACAAACAGGAAGAAAGAAACTTGCAACAGAAACCGAAAGATAAAAGATAACGTTTGAATAAAAACAAGTATAAAAGGCTGACAAGTCAAGGCATTCGTATCTCACACACACGCACATACACAAACACGCGCGCGCACACACGCACACACACAGTAGGCCTATACAGTAATATTACATTCTCCTGGTCTGTCTAAAGTGGACAGACAGACAAGACAGACAGAGATGCAGACAAGAGAACTTGGCTTTCCCATTCTTTTTGGCAATTCACACTAACTAATTTACTATTAATGCAGCAACAGGCAACAGATAACTAATGTCACTCTGCATCTAAAGTTGCTGTTTTGCTATGAGAATACCACCGTGTCCTCAGTGACATTTGTACATACTTTAGTTATCTTTATCATGTCCTGTTGATATTATTGAGGAACATGTCGCATTGACATTTCCAATGTTAATCCCTAAACAGCAAGCCAGAGTTTTGGCTCTCATACGTGATTTCAGACTCCCGGATCCCTTCCCGTTCATTCTCTATGGGAGGCCGAGATGGCGAAAAAGGGCGGGGGCCACACCCTTTTTCGCCATCTCGGCCTCCCATAGAGAATGAACGGGAAGGAGTTCACTCAGACTCACGGGTCCGTGAGTTACCAACACTACACACACAGAAGGATGTAGTAATTCAATAGGGATTGTGAAGGCATACAGCAGTAAATATGTAAGCATTGTGTAGTTATTAAATAGTAAACTCACTTTAAATAAAATTAAACCCTCAACACACAGGCACAGGCATACACATAAATATTTTCATCATAAATTGTGAAGACATGAAGAAGCAAATGTGTAAGAATGTTGCAATTTAAGAGTAAAAGTCAAGGAATGAGTAGTTCTATGTAGTCATTGCTTAATAGTAAACAGAAGTAATTCAGTGGTAATCATGTAGAGTTTCAATAGTGATTGAAAAGGGTTTGTGTAGAAATGAAAAGTAATTAATTCAATAGTGATGAGTAGTGATAAAACACTACACACACAGAAGGATGTAGTAATTCAATAGGGATTGTGAAGGCATACAGCAGTAAATATGTAAGCATTGTGTAGTTATTAAATAGTAAACTCACTTTAAATAAAATTAAACCCTCAACACACAGGCACAGGCTCACACGCCGCACGCTACCCTTTTCCTCTGTATATTTCTCGCTCGTGTTGCGTCTTGTTTTACCTTTGAAAAATCGGTGGTTGTAATGAGAATTCGGTTGTGGCTGCAGTAAATACGAACAAACGATAAAAGACCGTTTTGTACACGATACGAGTTTACTATCGTTTGGTGATTTACTGTTCTTAACAGACTCACGGGTCCGTGAGTTACCAACCCCACTTGCCGGCGCCGTGAGTTTGTGAACTCGCGGGCCCGTTCGTTCTCTACGGGAGGCCGAGATGGTGAAAAAGGGCGGGGGCCGCACCCTTTTTCGCGATCTCGGCCTCCCGTAGAGAATGAACGGGAAGGGGCTCACTCGGACTCACGGCGCCGTGAGTGAGTTCGGTCTGATGGCGTTATCGTTGCAAAAAGTCAGCGCTACGGAGGCCGAAATCACGAAAACGGGAGAGAGAGAGAGAGAGTCACGGGCCCGCGAGTGTCGATGTTTCGTGCGGTTTCACCAACGAAACGGCGGGGTTTTTTCTAAATCCCGGTGCGCGGTCGCGACGCTACGGAGGCCGAAATCACGAAAACGGGAGAGAGAGTCACGGGCCCGTATGATGTGTGGGTTATGTGGCGAGCGTGACGCGGCGGGGGGGTAGTCACGGGCCCGTGAGTGTCGTTTTCTAAATCCCGGTGCGCGGTCGCGACGCTAGGATGCACCCACCTGACCTGAAACCAAGACTTTTTTGCAACAGAGGACTTTAATTTCACTATTAATTTCATTTAGGCTCCTACACATGATTGAAAAGTGATCAGTAGTGACTATATTCTGTATTGGTCCATGTAGCCTACAGCATGCAGCGGGCTGAGAGCTGACTGTTCTATCATCTTCTAGGCCTGTACATCAACAGTGAGCTTAAAACCTGTAATTTTAGCTATGTTTTCATTTCCCCCATATCAAAATATAACATGCTGTATACTGTAGGCTATCAAATTAAAAGTTTGAGAAGCTTCTCCTCTTGAGGTTGGCGTATTGGTTTGAAGGCTAGGAATGTTGTAGGTCACTGGCCAGAGATGAGGTAGCCTACGAGTTATTAAAAGCTGGGTACCCTTTATTAAGCCTTAGGCTACATATGATGTGTATATTAATGTGTATATTATACAAATCATATCATTAAGATTAACATGTCATTAAGGAACAAAAAGTCATACATGTTTACTTTGTAATTCAGACTCTCTGGATGTGTCCTCAACGAAGCCTCATGTGAAGTGGTGGCCTCAGCTCTCAGCTCAAACTCCTCCCACCTGAGAGAGTTAGACCTGAGTAACAATGACCTGCAGGATTCAGGAGTGAAGCTGCTCTCTGCTGGACTGGGGAGTCCACACTGCAAACTGGAGAAACTGAGGTCTGTATCCCTGAGAATATTCACATGTTAAATTATGGGATTTAAATGTCTAAGTAATTGTACATCTCTGTCCTTGAAGAGGGATGTTTTGAGCATCAACATTCAAGTTGAGAAATTATCTTTGGACTACAGTACATACAGTAGAGTTGACAAAATAGGGACTATCATCTCAAAGCTTACATACAGACATATACAGACTGTAGGTGGTGGGTGGGTCCTTTATTGAAGGAACAAAGACACAATCAAGATGAAATACAAATGTAAATTGGGTACAAAATATACACAAAATCCCAATACACAAGAGTGCAAATAAACAAAGTGTATAAAAGTTGACTCCTTAGCATGCCTAGATGTGTAAAACATGTCCAGGTGTACATGATGAAGTATCAAATAGTAAGTAGGCTGTAGCATGTTGGTAAATGTACATGTCCTGTCCAAAGAGCCTTAGCACCCTCCAAGCTGACTCAGGTCCCTAGTGTCCATCCAATCAGGACGCTGATTGGATGCTGAGTATTCATTAGAGCATGGGTTCCCAAACTCCATCAATGTGGGCCTCCCCTCTGAAAACAGTGACACACCCACGCCCCCCCAACCCCCCAAATTTATCCATTTTGCAAGGCAGCGTCAGCTAGCCCATAACGTTACACAGCTAAGTTAGCTCGGTGGCACCTGCTGCTAGTTAACGTTGACGTTTTTGCACAATATATTCATGCCTACGGGGGGAGGCTCTCTCTGCACTATCCACACATTTAGTATAATATTATAGTATCTCTCACATTATTTATTTCAATCTTCTGACCTTTAAAATCACGTTTCATTCATAAAAACCATAGACATTTCAAACATGAATAACATGTTTTTCCTTCTTTTTTTTCTAACCATCCCTCCGTGCCTCCCCTGACTTTCTTTGGGGCCCCCTGGGGGAGGCCCGCCTCACAGTTTGGGAATGCCTGCATTAGAGGAATTAAAAACCTGCTCATGACTAAAACATATTAGATGCAGCAGCACTCTCTCTCCTAGCTCCAGAATGAGTCAGTCTGTTTATAATTCAGTCTGAGAGAGGAAGACAATATAGCTGACATTCCTCCTTTTCACCACTAGTGTAGCAGTGTTTGTCAGAAGGCTGAAGTGAAGAGTGAAGTTACGCCTTTAGTCAGAAAAAATGTTTTGCCTGCCAATGAAAACATGCTTTGTCAATACACTGATTACTGGTGAAAATGTTTGCTAATACTTGTCCTTGTCTCCTCAGCCTGAGAGGATGCAGATTAACAGAGACATGCTGTTCTCTGCTGGCCTCATCGCTCAGCTCAAACTCCTCCCACCTGAGAGAGTTAGACCTGAGTAACAATGACCTGCAGGATTCAGGAGTGAAGCTGCTCTCTGCTGGACTGGGGAGTCCACACTGCAATCTGGAGAAACTGAGGTCTGTATCCCTGAGCATATTCAAATGCTAAATGATGGGATTTAAATGTCTAAGTAATTGTACATCTCTTTCCTTGAAGAGGGATGTTTTTAGCATCAACATTCAAGTTGAGAAATTATCTTTGGACTACAGTACATACAGTAGAGTTGACAAAATATCTTCTCAAAGCATACATACAGACATATACAGACTGTAGGTGGTGGGTGGGTCCTTTATTGAAGGACACAATCAAGATGAAATACAAATGTAAGTTGGGTACAAAATATACACAAAATCCCAATACACAAGAGTGCAAATAAACAAAGTGTATAAAAGTTGATTCCCTAGCATGCCTAGATGTGTAAAACATGCCCAGGTGTACATGATGAAGTATCAAGTAGTAAGTAGCCTATAGCATGTTGGTAAATGTACATGTCCTGTCCAAAGAGCCTTAGCACCCTCCAAGCTGACTCAGGTCCATAGTGTCCAGCCAATCAGGAAAGGCCTTACATACATTTCTATGGATGCTGAGTATCAATTAGAGGAATTAAAAACCTGCTCATGACTAACACATATAAGATGCAGCAGCACTCTCTCTCCTAGCTCCAGAATGAGTCAGTCTGTTTATAATTCAGTCTGAGAGAGGAAGAAAATATAGCTGACATTCCTCCTTTTCACCACTTGTGTAGCAGTGTTTGTCAGAAGGCTGAAGTGAAGAGTGAAGTTACGCCTTTAGTCAGAAAAAATGTTTTGCCTGCCAATGCAAACACGCTTTGTCAATACACTGATTACTGGTGAAAATGTTTGCTAATACTTGTCCTTGTCTCCTCAGCCTGAGTGGATGCAGATTAACAGAGACATGCTGTTCTCTGCTGGCCTCATCTCTCAGCTCAAACTCCTCCCACCTGAGAGAGTTAGACCTGAGTAACAATGACCTGCAGGATTCAGGAGTGAAGCTGCTCTCTGCTGGACTGGGGAGTCCACACTGCAAACTGGAGAAACTGAGGTCTGTATCCCTGAGCATATTCAAATGCTAAATGATGGGATTTAAATGTCTAAGTAATTGTACATCTCTGTCCTTGAAGAGGGATGTTTTGAGCATCAACATTCAACTTGAGAAATTATCTTTGGACTACAGTACATACAGTAGAGTTGACAAAATAGGGACTATCATCTCAAAGCATACATACAGACATATACAGACTGTAGGTGGTGGGTGGGTCCTTTATTGAAGGAACAAAGACACAATCAAGATGAAATACAAATATGGATTAGGTACAAAACAGGGGCTGCTAGGATCCCAAATCCTTAGGGCAGGGGTGGCCAACCAGTCAGAGACTAAGAGACACAACAATGACTGTGGTACCACCAAGAGCCACACCATATATACCAGCGTTTCTAAACCTTTCTTTCAGTCACCGCACCCTTCATACGTACTTAAAATCCCAAGGCACCCTAGTCTAAAATAAGAAGAACAACGTTATAGTCCATTAAATACACATTTAAAGTTAATTTATTTAAAATTAATTCATACAACAAGATATTTTCTGACAAAATATATTTTGGACTGGGCTGGGTTAGGCTGGACTGGGTTAGGCTGGGCTGGGCTGGGTTAGGCTGGGTTAGGCTGGACTGGGCTGGGTTAGGCTGGGCTGGGTTAGGCTGGGTTAGGCTGGACTGGGCTGGGTTAGGCTGGACTGGACAGGGTTAGGCTGGGCTGGACTGGGTTAGGCT
This sequence comes from Borostomias antarcticus, assembly GCF_949987555.1. Lineage (NCBI taxonomy): Eukaryota > Metazoa > Chordata > Actinopteri > Stomiiformes > Stomiidae > Borostomias > Borostomias antarcticus. Next base: position 16,505,423 of record NC_140253.1, read on the forward strand.
GGACTGGGTTGGGCTGGACTGGGCTTGACTGGGTTAGGCTGGACTCGGCTGGGCTGGGTTAGGCTGGACTGGGCTGGGCTGGGTTAGGCTGGGCTGGACTGGGTTAGGCTGGACTGGGCTGGTTTAGGCTGTGCTGGACTGGGCTGGACTGGGTTAGGCTGGATTGGGCTGGACTGGGTTAGGCTGGACTGGGCTGGGTTAGGCTGGACTGGACTGGGTTAGGCTGGCCTGGGTTAGGCTGGACTGGACTGGGTTAGGCTGGGCTGAGATGGGCTGGCCAAGGGGAAAGCAGATGGAAGATTGGGGCAGTGTGTTATTTCTTGTCAAGGCTAGCACTCATTTACTCACTCACTCACTCACTCACTCACTCACTCACTCACTCACTCACTCACTCACTCACTCTCTCTACCCATGTCTGTCTCTCACTCACTCACTCACTCACTCACTCACTCACTCACTCACTCACTCACTCACTCACTCACTCACTCACTCACTCACTCACTCTCTCTACCCATGTCTGTCAAGTCAAATCAAATTAGCTTTATTGGCATGAATGGTAATAAACCGTTGTTGCCAAAGCAGAATAATAATACACAATTATGTACATATACATACATAGTACATACATATACACATTCATTACATAAAATGTTACATTTGCCTATGCAATCCAATGGAGTATTAACCGGAGAGATATGATATATACATTAAAATAATTAAATAAAACTAAATTAAACTAAATTAAATTAAAATAAAACGTAAGAAATATATATGTTACGGTGAATGGCAGAAAACGGGGAATGTGAGCTTTTCGTTAATGTGCACATTCCCCGACCTCGCGGGAGATGTGAGAAATTGGTTAGTATTTCTCACATCTCCCGCACGGTCGGGGATTGTGCACATTAACCAGGAAATGCTTACAATTCCCGACCTTGCGGTAAATCTAGGAAAGTCCAACCGTATGCAAAACCTCTACACAGCCGGGTGGTGGGAAAGGGCTCGTGCGCTTAGAACGAGAGGCGCTTGACATTTTGCCCATGGTTTTTGAATACATAGCATCAATTGCATTAATGGAAACATTAAATTGGGTCTAATTATACATGTGTTGAAAGTTAAGATAATTAGCCTACAAGCCGCGAGGCTACGCAACACAATAAGCAAAACAATCTCACCGTTTCACTCGTCCCACTCCTCTTTTTCACTCGCCCCGCACGGCAGGGACAAGAGAAACAATGTACATCTTCTGTTCTCGGCCGTCTTGAATTGAACTGTTACACCACAGAACGAAACTTACAACTAATAGGTTAGTAAAGGACATGTACAAGTTGTTTGTCATAAAAAAATGGAATCTCCATCTTTATTAATTTCTGTGTAAATCTGATCAAACCAAAAAGTGTTTCATTCGTCCCGGTCCTCCCCTACAGTTAATAACAGTCTGTGGTCTACCTTGAACAGTAATATAGCCTATGCTGCACACAATGTAAGTAGTATTAGGAGGATACACTGGTGATCAAGTTAACAAACGCAAAAGGAACATTGCAACAACAGGAAGGTGGGAACCTCCAAAGGAACCCTACACGTTAGCTAGCCGAAAGACAGCCGAAAAGACGAAAAATCTCTCACAGGTGTGCGCCAGTAATGTTAACCCAACTACCGTGGGTGCCTCTTATGGTGCACGCCCTCTGAGGCGTCACATAAGCCCTCTCCCACCACCCGGCTGCGCAGAAGTTTTGCATACGGTTGCGCTTTCCTAGATTTACAGCAAGGTCGGGAATTGTAAGCATTTCCCGGTTAATGTGCACAATCTCCGACCGTACGGGAGATGTGAGAAATACTAACCAATTTCTCACATCTCCCGCAAGGTCGGGGAATGTGCACATTACCCGGGAGATGTGAGAAACGCACATGTTTCTCCTACATTCCCCGCGAGGTCGGGGAATGTGCGCAATAACCGGGAAAAGCTCACATTCCCCGTTTTCTCACATTGACCGTAACATATATATATGTTACGGTCAATGTGAGAAAACGGGGAATGTGAGCTTTTCCCGGTTATTGCGCACATTCCCCGACCTCGCGGGGAATGTAGGAGAAACATGTTCGTTTCTCACATCTCCCGGGTAATGTGCACATTCTCCGACCTTGCGGGAGATGTGAGAAATTGGTTAGTATTTCTCACATCTCCCGCAAGGTCGGGGATTGTGCACATTAACCGGGAAATGCTAGCAATTCCCGACCTTGCGGTAAATCTAGCAAAGTCCAACCGTATGCAAAACCTCTGCGCAGCCGGGTGGTGGGAGAGGGCTCGTGCGCTTAGAACGAGGCGCTTGACATTTTGCCCATGGTTTTCGAATACATAGCATCAATTGCATTAATGGAAACATTAAATTGGGTCTAATTATACATGTGTTGAAAGTTAAGATAATTAGCCTACAAGCCGCGAGGCTACGCAACACAATAAGCAAAACAATCTCACTGTTTCACTCGTCCCACTCCTCTGTTTCACTCGCCCCGCACGGCAGGGACAAGAGAAACAATGCACATCTTCTGTTCTCGGCCGTCTTGAATTGAACTGTTACACCACAGAACGAAACTTACAACTAATAGGTTAGTAAAGGACATGTACAAGTTGTTTGTCATCATCAAAAAATGTAATCTCCATCTTTATTAATTTCTGTGTAAATCTGATCAAACCAAAAAGTGTTTCATTCGTCCCGGTCCTCCCCTACAGTTAATAAGTCTGTGGTCTACCTTGAACAGTAATATAGCCTATGCTGCACACAGTGTGAGTAGTATTAGGAGGATAGGCCTACACTGGTGATCAAGTTAACAAACGCAAAATGAAAATTGCAACAACAGGAAGGTGGGAACCTCCAAAGGAACCCTACACGTTAGCTAGCCGAAAGAAAGACGAAAAATCTCTCACAGGTGTGCGCCAGTAACGTTAGCCCAACTACCGTGGGTGCCTCTTATGGTGCACGCCCTCTGAGGCGTCACATAAGCCCTCTCCCACCACCCGGCTGCGCAGAGGTTTTGCATACGGTTGCGCTTTCCTAGATTTACCGCAAGGTCGGGAATTGCTAGCATTTCCCGGTTAATGTGCACAATCCCCTACCTTGCGGGAGATGTGAGAAATACTAACCAATTTCTCACATCTCCCGCAAGGTCGGAGAATGTGCACATTACCCGGGAGATGTGAGAAACGAACATGTTTCTCCTACATTCCCCGCGAGGTCGGGGAATGTGCGCAATAACCGGGAAAAGCTCACATTCCCCGTTTTCTCACATTGACCGTAACATATATACATACACATACATACACACACGCTCTGTATGACCCTGGTGACCTCAGACAGGTGAGGGGGAGGGCTCTGTATGACCCTGGTGACCTCAGACAGGTGATGGGGAGGGCTCTGTATGATCTTGGTGACCTCAGACAGGTGAAGGGGAGGGCTCTGTATGATCCTGGTGACCTCAGACAGGTGAAGGGGAGGGCTCTGTATGACCCTGGTGACCTCAGACAGGTGAAGGGGAGGAGCCTGGTGACCTCAGACAGGTGAGGGGGAGGGCTCTGTATGACCCTGGTGACTTCAGACAGGTGAGGGGGAGGGCTCTGTATGACCCTGGTGACCTCAGACAGGTGAGGGGGAGGGCTCTGTATGGCCCTGGTGACCTCAGACAGGTGAGGGGGAGGAGCCTGGTGACCTCAGACAGGTGAAGGGAAGGGCTCTGTATGAGGCATGTGTGAAGGCGAGGAACGTCGGGGTCTTGCAGGGGGTTGGGTTCCACCAGTGGCAGGGGGTTCTAGATGGGGGGGAGCAGTGTGAGGTTCAGGTGGCGGGTGCTGTATAAGCCCCCCATCCCTAAAAGGACAGGGGTCTTGCAGTGGAGAGTCCTGCCCTGATGACTTGCTTTCTGGCCGGGCTTGACCCCGGGGTGGGGGAGGGGGGCCCATACTGTGGTGAGGTGGAGACAGGGGTTCATGTGTTTTCTGTTTGTCTTGTTCCTCTGTTTGTGCTGTTACAGCCCTCATGTGTGAGGTTGGGGTTTGTGTTTTCTAAGGAACTGTTTGGTGTCTGTTTTCTCCCTAGTGTTTTTGTTTTTGGGGGGACTAAAAAGGTTCGGGGCTAGAGGAAGAACATTTGGGGCGTCAGGTATGAGGCTCCCCCTGCAGAACACTTCTTTAGTCTCAGAGACATTCAGCTCCAAGGAGCTCTCCTCCATCTGGGAGGTCAGGGTGTTGACATACTCAGAGTATGTGGACAGTGACTGCTCCTTCCTTATCCAGACATGCACAATTGTCACTTTTCGATGAAATTTGCTGTTTTGAATCCAAAATAGGTCACCTACGTGATTCGTGCAGATCTGATTTTGGGGAAGGGGTCAAGAGCCTGAAGCGACTTACATAGAAAGATAATAAATCTGTGAGTCTGTGAGTGTGGACATTGGGATTGAGCCAGTGGAGCGTGAGAATCTGATACTGTGGATGTATATTTGGATCTGTATGCGCGGACATTGACAGTCAGTTAAAAAGCAGCAAGCGAAACTGAGTTCAAACTCAGTTCACTAGTCACAGTTCAGCGCAAGCCCAGTCTGGGACCTGCTGTTTGGAAAAAGCCAAGTTGCCACAGTGCTGTGTGGAAGTGCGTGCCAGCCACAAACCTCCATAGAGGAGATCAACTGAAACCCCCAAAAGTAGCCTACCTGCAGTCGTAAAGCCCAGGAACATATCCCCCTCACATTTCAAAATATAGGCTTTACCCCCCACACTTTTCTAATCCCTCAAATTACATTTATTTTTCCTGCCACTCTTGGGCGATCACTCAGCTGTTTGCCTGCTGTGTTTCTCTCACTGCAAGGTAACCGCAGCGAGGTAACGAGCAAAACCTGCTATGGATTTTCAGAGACTTGGCTGTTCTCATGCAATGAAAGCGGAATGGATTCAATTGGAGATGTGACTCGTCTCTGTATGTGAACTGTTTTATTCTTACCACTGCGTCAGTTAGGAGTAGGATACAGTATATGCTAGTTGCTAATTCAGCTCATCAAATAGTTGTGTAACTGGTGGGGCTGCTGCCCTTTTGGTCATTTCCTTTGTAAATGTGAGCAGTATCATTGGTAGCCTACGTTGCATTAAATGGGTTAATAATGTTAAATTGACTGCACTTGTATCCAAAGCACTTTACAATGGCCTCTCATTAAACCATTCATACACACATCCACACACCAATGGCAGTAGCTGCCTTGCAAGATGCTAGCCTGCTCATTGGGAGCAATTTGGGGTTCTTGCGCAAGGACACTTCGACATGTGGACAGGAGGAGCCGGGATTTGATCCGCCGACCCTACAGTCATTGGATGATCTGCTCTACCTCCTGAGCCACAGAACTAAATTTGTACTTTGAACTTTATTAGGGGCCAGGCAGCGTAGTTGCCGGAACCCTATTGTATTTGCCTATAATATTATTATTATTATTATTATTATTATTACTACTATTATTATTATTATTATTCTCCATCTTCCACTGAAGTCTAACTTCCCGTGGACAAAAAATCACCAAACTTTGCAAATAGCTCCAGTACTATACCCAAAGTCCTCAACCTGCATTGTAGGTCAATAAACCTGAAGGTGGCGCTACAGCAACAGTCTAAAGTTTAAAACTTAAAAATATCATAACAAATCAGCCATATCAGTGTAAAACCACCACGTGAATGTTGTCCCAAGTAAGACAAAACTTTCATACACTCTGACCTTGCAGGAATTTTGAAGTCCATCACTCTGATTTCTTCATAAAACCTATCAAACCTATAGCCTCCCACATACCATAGCTAAAGTTTGACTATCGACATGGAGGGGGGACGTTTGTTGGAACATAACCTCGCGTCAGGTTTCCATTCACTATCAGATTCAGATCCTGTCTAGAGCTCGCCTCTTCAAAACTTCATCCGGTACTGTGGGTAGCCTACTGGTCATCCGGTACTGTGGGTAGCCTACTGGTCATCTGGTACTGTGGGTAGCCTACTGGTCATCCGGTTTTGTAGGTTGCATCTGGTTTTGTTTGCGGCCAGGATGCTCAGAGCCTCTCACTGTCTGCTAGCTAGCGACAACATGGGGAAGTGCAAATTCAACGGAAATGGTCTATTCAACCAAGCTTGTTTCTGCTTTAGCTTGGTGCTATCGGCTGAGCATTAGCTGTGCTGTTAGAAACCCCAAGCATGTTCCCTCCCTGGCTCAGAAACAGCCTCTCACAGGGGGTAAATATAGACTGCAGGCAGTGCGGTTGCACTGGGGCCTGTGGGGTGAGAGGGCCCGTAGAGAGAGCAGGGCCTCCAACCAGGTTTTAGGTGGAGAACGGGTGAGTTACCACTTCAGAATCACGCCTGCAGCGTGAACTCAAATTAAAGTGTAATTTGCTATGTATACCCTCTAAAAGGCATCCCCCCTCATGTTTTTTTCTCCAGAAAATAGTCTGCAGAAGTCTTACTCAATAACAACATTATATGCTTATTCTACATAAACAAATACACTTAAAACGATTCAATTAATAAACGTGTCATATTTTTGTCATACACAGATGTGCAATGATGATTGCTAGGTAATACTGTATGTTCTTGTCCAATGTTAAGTCTCTATTTGATCAGACACAAGACGGTATGGTTCACTAGGCGCAAAAGGTGAACTGTTGACGGGGCGGCTGTAGCTCAGTTGGTAGAGAGGGTCGTTCAATGATCGAAGGGTCAGTGGTTCGAATCCCAGCTCCGACTGTCCACATGTCGAAGTGTCCTTGAGCAAGACACCTAACCCCAAATTGCTCCCAATGAGCAGACTAGCACCTTGCATGGCAACTACCACCATTGGTGTGTGAATGTGTGTGTGTGAATGGGTGAATGGGTGAATGAGAGGCCATTGTAAAGCGCTTTGAGTGCCGCTAAGGTGGAAAAGTGCTATATAAGTGCAGTCCATTTACTATTTGAACCTCAATTGAGTGACAAACATTCAAAAATGTGAACCTCAATTGATTGACATTAAGTCCAAACAATAACATTAGGCTATTGTTAGATGTACTGTACATTTCACGACGTTATATATACATTATGGTAGGCTTAATTTCAAGAGTCCAAGAGTTGAATATTAAGGACATTGTCTACGATTTTGCTCAATGCAAGAATAGTGGAATGCCATTCAAATAGGTGAGTAATGTTAGCCTACAAGTGTTTCTCAAGGGGATTTGAGGTAGGCCGTGCCCCTGCAGGTTGTTATCATGGAGTGAGGTCGCCGCTCAGCGCCTGTTTCATTGTGTAGCCAACATGTTTTTCAGATGTTTTTAAGAATATTAGCTAAGATCAGCTAATGAAGGCATCTCTGTTCTGTGAAGCCGACAGCAACAAGCCCTGGTTAAACTGAGTGCAGAAAGTTTATCGATGTCAATAGTAAACTTATCGTTAGCTCTTATCCACAGCTCAACTATTTACAGTAGTTTATAGGCGAGTTTTCTACAGTAGCAACTTGCTTGCTGATGTGTTGTTGTTTTTGCCTAAACCTTCCCAGCCATAGTTATGTAAAGTTGACTTGATTTGATTGAGCCTCTGTTTGTTACTGCGTGAGCGCATGGTTCTGATAGCTTTCTGACCTCCACTTCGCCAGTACAATAGCCAACGTAGGCTAGCTAATTCAACAGCACACTGTTGTTAAAATGTGTATAGACTACAGTGTGTGTGTGTGCTTCAAGTAGTGTGCACTAATAGGGCCCATCATAATAAGCTCACTCTGGGGCCATCATAACTACATTATGCCACTGGCCTCATCATATCACATCATATCCCTTGATAATAGAGTGTGCCACGAAGGACGCACAAACTGACTATTCTTTTTCTTTCTTTCAAAATTATTTTTATTGATTTTTGGCAAAAGGACAAAAACACGAAACCCTACTCACCCACTTTCCTGCCCACATATCCAAACCCTGACAAAGCACTTAACAATACTGAAAGCAGGGATGTAGTAAATAAATGAATGATAAACTGTAAATAAAGACGGGACAGACACACAAAACCAAACAGTACAGAAAAGGGAAGGGGGGTAGATGAGGTGGGGGGGGGGTCAGCATCTAGTCATCTGGGGGGATAGTAGTATTGTTCAAATAGTCAATAAAGGGCTTCCACGTCTTGTCAGATGATAGTTTGGAGTTAGTGATTGAGATTCTTATCTTCTCCAGCGTTATGTGATTAAGAACCTCTTTCAACCAGCTACTGTGTGAGGGGGGGCGGGGGTGTTTCCATTTGAATAGGATGAGACGTCTAGCTAGCAAGGAGGTGAGAGCCAGCACTCGCTGCTTTGCTGATGAGAGAGTGGGTGTTATGTGTGTAGAGATCCCAAATATGGCAGTGAGTGGGTCGGGTCTGAGGTCTGTGTCGAGTACTGAGTGTACCATAAATTTCGCGCTAGAAATCTGTCAACTCATGGCAGGACCAGAACCTGTGTGTGTGATTAGCAGGTGATTGCTTGCACCCATTACAGGTGTCATCAGTCTCTGGGTATATTTTTGCCAGTCTGGCGTTCATGTAATGCACTCTAAAGATAACTTTGAACAGACAATTATTTAACACACAAACTCCAAATGTGCTCTCCCTGGCTCAGAAACAGCCTATCATATCCCTTGATAATAATAACATTGTTAAAGTACTGGTGTGTTTGTGTAACATTGTTTAAGTATCAGTTATAGTGTGTGTGTGTGTGTGTGTGTAGTCGGGGGTGATGGGTTGCAGGGTAGTCAAGGGAAAAGGGACAGGCTGGAGATTCTGGGTGAGCTGGATTGAGATGATCCATGATCCACTGTCCATTATCCATGGGTCTGATTCAGGGTCCATCGTTCATAGTCTTGGCATGAGGGGATGATGGTGGGAAGCTGCTGAGACAAAGCCTGTGTTTAAAACAGCTGGAATAGCTGGGTGAGCTGGACTCCCAGCTGTACAGCACACTCCTTCAGAACCCTGCCTCTGAACCTGTCTGCTCCAGGGGACTGCATAGACAGGACATCTCTCCTTATACATCATGTGTTCACTGCAAATGAAGCAGTTTGGTGATCTTCATCATCATCATCATCTCCCTACAGACTGAATGGATGCAGACTAACAGAGAAATGCTGCCAGAGCTTTTTAAACCAGAGTTTCTCATCTTTGGAATGAGACTCTTATGAATGACATGATGGGAGATATTATGAACTGTTACAATCATAGCAGATGATCAGCTGGATGTTCCCACTAGAAACAGCTAAACTACAGTAACTACAGATAAACTACAGTGTAAACCTACCTGAACTCTCATGAGGAGTTTCATTGGTTTGATGGGAATGTCTCAGTACTACAGAGACCAGGCTTTTCCATTTCTATAATAAACCTGGAGTCTCAGAGCATTCTTATTTAGCATGGGTTACAAGGAAGAGAAAGCATATCAAAAATATTGACTGACAAAAAAAGATCACTTTGTATTCAAGAATCTGACAATGTGTGAACCAGGGCAGATCCAATGTTCAAATATTTGTCTGTAGGAAGATGGAATATAATCCTTCAACTCTCTCTTTTCACCAGCAGAGGGTAGTAATGTGTTTGTATCGATGTGTTTCTACAGGCTGTCGGGCTGCATGGTCACAGAGGAAGGCTGTGTCTCTCTAGCCTCAGCTATGAGGTCAAACCCCTCCCACCTGAGAGAGCTGGACCTGAGCTTCAATCACCCAGGAGACTCAGGAGTGAAGCTGCTCTCTGCTGGACTGGAGGATCCACACTGGAGACTGGAGAAACTCAAGTAAGAGGAGAGTTTTAAATCAAGTGGAAGAAAATCACCCAGTGTCTCTTATGTAGCCCCCCTCTCTGAACTAGATGGTCTCAACTTTCACAGCCTACGAGTCTCTTGACAGGACAGACACAAATCACCCTATAACCAGAAGGGCACTTTGAGAGTGCAGACCTCCACCCATGATGCATGTTGTCAGCATGTGCAGTAGCATTAGAGAACCTAGAGGAGACGAATGTCAACAATATACTGGTGGTGCATCAGCTGGGGTTGGTCCAACAGGTGCTCTTCAGCTCTGCTCTCTGATGTATTTCAGCTACCTAGATAGCTACATATGACAGGACCGACAGCAGTCATCTGGCTAGCTATGAGCATAACTAGCTAATTCAAAGCAGTTGATCTTTGCCTTCATGCCATGATTCAATTATTTTGGTCCTAATACCCGCAGAAAATACAGGGATAAACAGCCATGGATGTATTAAACATGGCAAAGTACCCGTAGGTGCTGGTCTGGTCTCTCTGGCATGGTCAACAAAAGTGAAAAATGATTTTTCAATGAATTTGGATCCTCCCCGTGATTCAGATCCGCTCTCTCTAATTGAATGGGTTCTTCCTTGGCTCATGCTACAGTCACCCTTCCATGTGAAAATAGGTCTGGTAGTTTTTGCATAATCCTGCAATCTACCTGTAACTAACAAACACATAAAGCCCAAAACTGGTGACGTCTCATTGCATCATCCTCATCATTCCTCTGCTTATTCCTACAGTGTGGATCATGGTGGAGAGATCAGGATGAGACCTCCGCCTAGAAGATGTGAGTATTGACATTGACATTGATTATTCATGTGTCTTAACTGAAGATGAGTTCACCACCATTATCTACTTGGGCCTAGAAAACAGGGGTCATACAAAATACAATACAATCTGTCACAACTGTTCAAACACCTAAGAGCTGCTTACACTTGAACTATATTCATAGTGATGGGTACATATGCACACACACACACACACACACACACGCACATACATATGCACACACACACACACACACACACACACACACACACACACACACACACACACACACACTCATAATTGTTGGATGAGCACCACGTCATGTCCAGTCCCTGATCAGAACCCGGTGAGAGGAGAGGTTTTTAGAGCCCTCTTAAGTGGTAATGACGGGGATCTGCTCCCACTAAGCTTTGGTATCAGTGTTGGATCCTCTGATGCTGTTGTTGGTATCCATAGAGTACAGGTGGATGGAATGATGTTAATACTCTGCTCATTTGTTCTGAGGAAGTTGGTGATAATCTCACTCTTCTAATGGTGCTAATGTTTCCATAACAGTGCTTTTCAGTGGCGTGTGGTGCGAGTAGCCAAGGGAGGCAGTGCCTCCTCCCAAATATGAAATGAAACAAATAATTGATAAAGCAAGATTAAAATAAGAAAAACTAAGAAATATATCTACATTTAACATTCATGGATTACCCAAAACATTTTATCCTGGACAGTCATCAATCACAGTGTCTTTAGGTTCACCCTCCAGAACGTGTTTCTATCAAACCCAGAATCAAAGGATTTGAATACTCAAGATGACTCTGTGTGTGAATTAGCTCATGCCTGGTTAGAATTGAGAGTTCTAGCTGCTGTTGTATGTGTGCTTGTATTTTCTGTGTATTTGTTGGAAAGGGGTTTATTGATGATTGGCCTACACTGCATGTCAGTGTGGTTGTGCTGGTGACTGTTTGTCATCCATGGCAGAAGAGTTCACAGTGCAGTGGGACTCAGAGCTGTCATTATTGCTCAAGTCTGGAACCTTGTGAGACCATCCTGGTCCCTGGAGAGAAACAGACTGTGAGCTTGTGGGGTCAGGATGGTCTCTTGAGGTTATAGGTCACAGCTTCCTTGTCTGTTTTGGTGTGTTTGTGTCTTTAAGTGATTCAGACGAAGGGAAGGAGGAATGTGAGTTAAGTTGGGCTACAAGGTGAAGAAGCCTCCCCCCTTGGCTCTCCTGACTTGGGGAGAGGGTCTGTCCTTTCCATAGGGCATGAACTAGACAGGGAAGCCTAGTGTGAAGTGTGTGTGTGTGTGTGTGTGTGTGTGTGTGTGTGTGTGTGTGTGTGTGTGTGTGGTTGGGGGTGATAGTGTAGGGTAGTGAAGTGAAAAGTTGTCACTAATATGACTTAATGATCATTTATTGTCTCCACAGTCTCTCTCTCTGTACCCAGACTTGGGTCTGATTCCCACAGGCGTCTTTTTAGAATGTCTCTGCTTGTCCTTGGGTTTACGTCTGACCTGGTCCAAAGTCAATTCATGTATATTCATGTTGAAAGACAAAGACAGAGAGAGAGAGAGAGAGAGAGGGGGGGAGAGAGGGTGATTTGGGGATGTTTATGTGTGTAGAACCTGGGAAGTGTGTGTGAGAGAGAAAGATGTGTGTGTGTGCAGGTGAATTGGTGTCAGGGGAAAGAGGAGAGTGTGTTTTGTACCAGTGTGTCTGTATGCAGGAACATTAGTTGTGAGAGGGAACTACCACAGTAGTTAGTTGGACTAATGAGCCACAATGACGAGGAGGCCTATAGAAGGGAAGTGGAAGATCTAACACTGTGGTGCCATGACAACAACCTCTCCATAAATGTCCCTAAGACAAAGGAAACCATTGTTGACTTCAGAGAGAACAGAGGGAATCACACTCCCATCTCCATCAATGGGACATCTGTTGATATTGTTGATAGCTTCAGATTCCTCAGACACCCTCACATGGTCTCTCAACACCAAGAGCATCCTCTAGAAAGCACAGCAGAGATTGCACTTTCTGAGGCGTCTCTAAAGCTTCGGAATGAGCCAAGGTTATAATAATTTAACTATGAGAGAGGGGTAGAGAGGATGAGAACTGGAGAGAGAGAGAGAGAGAGAGAGTTAGGGTGGTAGAGAGAGAGAGAGAATAGAGAGAGAGTTAGGGTAGAGAGGGTGGTGGAGAGAGAGAGAGGGGGTATGAAGAGTAGATAGATAGATAGATAGATAGATAGATAGATAGATAGATAGATAGATAGATAGATAGATAGATAGATAGATAGATAGATAGAAGGATGGATGGATGGATGGATGGATGGATGGATCGATGGATCGATCGATCGATCCAGATAGATAGGTAGGTAGGTAGATAGATAGGTGGATAGATAGATAGATGGATGGATAGATAGATAGATAGGTAGATAGGTAGATGGATAGATAGATAGATAGATAGATAGATAGATAGATAGATAGATAGATAGATAGATAGATAGATAGATAGATAGATGGATGGATGGATGGATGGATGGATGGATGGATGGATGGATGGATGGATGGATGGATGGATGGATGGATAGATAGATAGATAGATAGATAGATAGATAGATAGATAGATAGATAGATAGATAGATAGATAGAGGGTCGGGCAGAGAGAGAACTTGAACTTGATATGAGGAGTAGATAGTGGAGAGTGAATTAGTAGGGGAGGAAAAAGCAACAGGAGAAGGAGAGGAAGACTGATTGAGGGAAGAGAGAGAAGGGGAGGAGAGAGGGGAGGTAGGGGTGAGAGAAGGAGAGAGAAGGGGAGGAGAGAGAGGAGGTAGGGGTTAGAAGAAGAGGAGAGAGAAGGGGAGGAGAGAGGGGAGGTAGGGGTTAGAAGAAGAAGAGAGAGAAGGGGAGGAGAGAGGGGAGGTAGGGGTGAGAGAAGGAGAGAGAGAAGGGGAGGAGAGAGGGGAGGTAGGGGTGAGAGAAGGGGAGGAGAGAGGGGAGGTAGGGGTGAGAGAAGGGGAGGAGAGAGGGGAGGTAGGGGTGAGAGAAGGGGAGGAGAGAGGGGAGGAGAGAGGGGAGGTAGGGGTGAGAGAAGGGGAGGAGAGAGGGGAGGAGAGAAGGGGAGGAGAGAGAGGAGGTAGGGGTGAGAGAAGGGGAGGAGAGAGGGGAGGTAGGGGTGAGAGAAGAAGAGAGAAGGGGAGGAGAGAGGGGAGGAGAGAGGGGAGGTAGGGGTGAGAGAAGAAGAGAGAGAAGGGGAGGAGAGAGGGGTGAGAAGAAGGGAGAGAAGGGGAAGAGAGAGTAGGTGGGGGTGAGAGAAGGAGAGAGAGAAGGGGAGGAGAGAGAGGAGGTAGGGGTGAGAGAAGGAGAGAGAGAAGGGGAGGAGAGAGGGGAGGTAGGGGTGAGAGAAGAAAAGAGAGAAGGGGAGGATAGAGGAGAGGTAGGGGTGAGAGAAGGGGAGGAGAGAGGGGAGGTAGGGGTGAGAAAAGGGGAGGAGAGAAGGGGAGGAGAGAGGGGAGGTAGGGGTGAGAGAAGAAAAGAGAGAAGGGGAGGAGAGAGGGGAGGTAGGGGTGAGATAAGGGGAGGAGAGAGGGGAGGAGAGAGGGGAGGTAGGGGGAGAGAAGGGGAGGAGAGAGGGGTGAGAGAAGGGGAGGAGAGAGGGGAGGTAGGGGTGAGAGAAGGAGAGACAGGACAGGGGGAGGAAGGAGGGAGGAGGATCAGGTGAAACTGGTGGGAGGGGAAGAGAGAGAAGTAGATACATGTGAGGGAGAGAAGGAGGGAGGAGGGAATGTGACAGAAGAGAAAGAGAGAGAGAGGAATGGAGTGAGAGAGGAGAGAAAGGTGGGAAAGAGACAGTGAGAACTGATAGAACTGGAGAGGAGGAGGAGATGGACAGAGTGGTAGAGAGAGAGAGGAGGGAGGGAGGAGGAGATGGACAGAGTGGTAGAGAGAGAGAGGAGACGGGAGGGAGGAGGAGATGGACAGAGTGGTAGAGAGAGAGAGGACAGGAGGGAGGAGGAGATGGACAGAGTGGTAGAGAGAGAGAGAGGAGACGGGAGGGAGGAGGAGATGGACAGAGTGGTAGAGAGAGAGAGAGGAGGGAGGGAGGAGGAGATGGACAGAGTGGTAGAGAGAGAGAGGAGGGAGGGAGGAGGAGATGGACAGAGTGGTAGAGAGAGAGAGGAGGGAGGGAGGAGGAGATGGACAGAGTGGTAGAGAGAGAGAGAGGAGGGAGGGAGGAGGAGATGGACAGAGTGGTAGAGAGAGAGAGGAGACGGGAGGGAGGAGGAGATGGACAGAGTGGTAGAGAGAGAGAGGAGACGGGAGGGAGGAGGAGATGGACAGAGTGGTAGAGAGAGAGAGGAGACGGGAGGGAGGAGGAGATGGACAGAGTGGTAGAGAGAGAGAGGAGACGGGAGGGAGGAGGAGATGGACAGAGTGGTAGAGAGAGAGAGGAGGGAGGGAGGAGGAGATGGACAGAGTGGTAGAGAGAGAGAGAGGAGGGAGGGAGGAGGAGATGGACAGAGTGGTAGAGAGAGAGAGAGGAGGGAGGGAGGAGGAGATGGACAGAGTGGTAGAGAGAGAGAGGAGGGAGGGAGGAGGAGATGGACAGAGTGGTAGAGAGAGAGAGAGGAGGGAGGGAGGAGGAGATGGACAGAGTGGTAGAGAGAGAGAGGAGGGAGGGAGGAGGAGATGGACAGAGTGGTAGAGAGAGAGAGGAGGGAGGGAGGAGGAGATGGACAGAGTGGTAGAGAGAGAGAGGAGACAGGAGGGAGGAGGAGATGGACAGAGTGGTAGAGAGAGAGAGAGGAGGGAGGGAGGAGGAGATGGACAGAGTGGTAGAGAGAGAGAGGAGGGAGGGAGGAGGAGATGGACAGAGTGGTAGAGAGAGAGAGGAGACGGGAGGGAGGAGGAGATGGACAGAGTGGTAGAGAGAGAGAGGAGACGGGAGGGAGGAGGAGATGGACAGAGTGGTAGAGAGAGAGAGGAGACGGGAGGGAGGAGGAGATGGACAGAGTGGTAGAGAGAGAGAGAGGAGACGGGAGGGAGGAGGAGATGGACAGAGTGGTAGAGAGAGAGAGAGGAGACGGGAGGGAGGAGGAGATGGACAGAGTGGTAGAGAGAGAGAGAGGAGGGAGGGAGGAGGAGATGGACAGAGTGGTAGAGAGAGAGAGGAGACGGGAGGGAGGAGGAGATGGACAGAGTGGTAGAGAGAGAGAGAGGAGGGAGGGAGGAGGAGATGGACAGAGTGGTAGAGAGAGAGAGGAGACGGGAGGGAGGAGGAGATGGACAGAGTGGTAGAGAGAGAGGAGACGGGAGGGAGGAGGAGATGGACAGAGTGGTAGAGAGAGAGAGGAGGGAGGGAGGAGGAGATGGACAGAGTGGTAGAGAGAGAGAGGAGACAGGAGGGAGGAGGAGATGGACAGAGTGGTAGAGAGAGAGAGAGAGGAGGGAGGGAGGAGGAGATGGACAGAGTGGTAGAGAGAGAGAGGAGACGGGAGGGAGGAGGAGATGGACAGAGTGGTAGAGAGAGAGAGAGGACAGGAGGGAGGAGGAGATGGACAGAGTGGTAGAGAGAGAGAGGAGGGAGGGAGGAGGAGATGGACAGAGTGGTAGAGAGAGAGGAGACGGGAGGGAGGAGGAGATGGACAGAGTGGTAGAGAGAGAGAGAGAGGAGACAGGAGGGAGGAGGAGATGGACAGAGTGGTAGAGAGAGAGAGGAGAGGACGGGAGGGAGGAGGAGATGGACAGAGTGGTAGAGAGAGAGAGAGGAGACAGGAGGGAGGAGGAGATGGACAGAGTGGTAGAGAGAGAGAGGAGGGAGGGAGGAGGAGATGGACAGAGTGGTAGAGAGAGAGAGGAGAGGACGGGAGGGAGGAGGAGATGGACAGAGTGGTAGAGAGAGAGAGAGGAGACAGGAGGGAGGAGGAGATGGACAGAGTGGTAGAGAGAGAGAGGAGACGGGAGGGAGGAGGAGATGGACAGAGTGGTAGAGAGAGAGAGGAGACGGGAGGGAGGAGGAGATGGACAGAGTGGTAGAGAGAGAGAGAGGAGGGAGGGAGGAGGAGATGGACAGAGTGGTAGAGAGAGAGAGGAGACGGGAGGGAGGAGGAGATGGACAGAGTGGTAGAGAGAGAGAGGAGACGGGAGGGAGGAGGAGATGGACAGAGTGGTAGAGAGAGAGAGGAGACGGGAGGGAGGAGGAGATGGACAGAGTGGTAGAGAGAGAGAGAGGAGACGGGAGGGAGGAGGAGATGGACAGAGTGGTAGAGAGAGAGAGAGGAGACGGGAGGGAGGAGGAGATGGACAGAGTGGTAGAGAGAGAGAGAGGACAGGAGGGAGGAGGAGATGGACAGAGTGGTAGAGAGAGAGAGAGGAGGGAGGGAGGAGGAGATGGACAGAGTGGTAGAGAGAGAGAGGAGACGGGAGGGAGGAGGAGATGGACAGAGTGGTAGAGAGAGAGAGAGGAGGGAGGGAGGAGGAGATGGACAGAGTGGTAGAGAGAGAGAGGAGACGGGAGGGAGGAGGAGATGGACAGAGTGGTAGAGAGAGAGAGGAGGGAGGGAGGAGGAGATGGACAGAGTGGTAGAGAGAGAGAGAGGAGACGGGAGGGAGGAGGAGATGGACAGAGTGGTAGAGAGAGAGAGAGAGAGAGGAGGGAGGGAGGAGGAGATGGACAGAGTGGTAGAGAGAGAGAGAGGAGACAGGAGGGAGGAGGAGATGGACAGAGTGGTAGAGAGAGAGAGAGAGGAGGGAGGGAGGAGGAGATGGACAGAGTGGTAGAGAGAGAGAGGAGACGGGAGGGAGGAGGAGATGGACAGAGTGGTAGAGAGAGAGAGAGGACAGGAGGGAGGAGGAGATGGACAGAGTGGTAGAGAGAGAGAGGAGGGAGGGAGGAGGAGATGGACAGAGTGGTAGAGAGAGAGGAGACGGGAGGGAGGAGGAGATGGACAGAGTGGTAGAGAGAGAGAGAGAGAGAGGAGGGAGGGAGGAGGAGATGGACAGAGTGGTAGAGAGAGAGAGAGAGGAGACGGGAGGGAGGAGGAGATGGACAGAGTGGTAGAGAGAGAGAGGAGACAGGAGGGAGGAGGAGATGGACAGAGTGGTAGAGAGAGAGAGGAGAGGGAGGGAGGAGGAGATGGACAGAGTGGTAGAGAGAGAGAGGAGGGAGGGAGGAGGAGATGGACAGAGTGGTAGAGAGAGAGAGAGAGGAGACAGGAGGGAGGAGGAGATGGACAGAGTGGTAGAGAGAGAGAGGAGACGGGAGGGAGGAGGAGATGGACAGAGTGGTAGAGAGAGAGAGGAGACAGGAGGGAGGAGGAGATGGACAGAGTGGTAGAGAGAGAGAGGAGACAGGAGGGAGGAGGAGATGGACAGAGTGGTAGAGAGAGAGAGGAGGGAGGGAGGAGGAGATGGACAGAGTGGTAGAGAGAGAGAGGAGGGAGGGAGGAGGAGATGGACAGAGTGGTAGAGAGAGAGAGAGGAGACAGGAGGGAGGAGGAGATGGACAGAGTGGTAGAGAGAGAGGAGACGGGAGGGAGGAGGAGATGGACAGAGTGGTAGAGAGAGAGAGGACAGGAGGGAGGAGGAGATGGACAGAGTGGTAGAGAGAGAGGAGACGGGAGGGAGGAGGAGATGGACAGAGTGGTAGAGAGAGAGAGGAGGGAGGGAGGAGGAGATGGACAGAGTGGTAGAGAGAGAGAGAGAGGAGGGAGGAGTAGATGGACAGAGTGGTAGAGAGAGAGAGAGGAGGGAGGGAGGAGGAGATGGACAGAGTGGTAGAGAGAGAGAGGAGGGAGGGAGGAGGAGATGGACAGAGTGGTAGAGAGAGAGAGGAGACAGGAGGGAGGAGGAGATGGACAGAGTGGTAGAGAGAGAGAGGAGAGGACGGGAGGGAGGAGGAGATGGACAGAGTGGTAGAGAGAGAGAGGAGGGAGGAGGGAGGAGATGGACAGAGTGGTAGAGAGAGAGAGGAGACGGGAGGGAGGAGGAGATGGACAGAGTGGTAGAGAGAGAGAGAGGAGGGAGGGAGGAGGAGATGGACAGAGTGGTAGAGAGAGAGAGGAGGGAGGGAGGAGGAGATGGACAGAGTGGTAGAGAGAGAGAGGAGACAGGAGGGAGGAGGAGATGGACAGAGTGGTAGAGAGAGAGAGAGAGAGAGAGGAGACAGGAGGGAGGAGGAGATGGACAGAGTGGTAGAGAGAGAGAGGAGACGGGAGGGAGGAGGAGATGGACAGAGTGGTAGAGAGAGAGAGGAGGGAGGGAGGAGGAGATGGACAGAGTGGTAGAGAGAGAGAGGAGGGAGGGAGGAGGAGATGGACAGAGTGGTAGAGAGAGAGAGGAGACGGGAGGGAGGAGGAGATGGACAGAGTGGTAGAGAGAGAGAGAGGAGGGAGGGAGGAGGAGATGGACAGAGTGGTAGAGAGAGAGAGGACAGGAGGGAGGAGGAGATGGACAGAGTGGTAGAGAGAGAGAGAGGAGACGGGAGGGAGGAGGAGATGGACAGAGTGGTAGAGAGAGAGAGGAGACGGGAGGGAGGAAGAGATGGACAGAGTGGTAGAGAGAGAGAGGAGACGGGAGTTAGGAGGAGTGAATAAGTGAGTTCTAGAGAGGTGAAGGAATGAGAGAGAAGGGGAGGAGAGCAGGAGGAGAGGAGAGGGATGGTGGAGAGAAATAGAAAGTGCTGGAGGGAGACGAGGAGAGAGAGATACAGAGGGGAGGGAGGGAGGGAGGGGAGAGGGGGAGGATGCAGCGGACATTTTCACACCTGCTTTTCATTTAGTCAGTCTTCATCTTCCTGATTGAAACACCTGTACGTTTTGGTGACATCCTGAATTTGACAAGATCTCTTTGATCTTAGTATCTTTGTTAAACCATAATAGACATTAAAACGGACTTCTGGGCTACATGTGCAGCTTCCATAGCCTCGTCCTGTTTGAATGTGTGATGACTGTATCACTCAGTCTACCCCATCACTCTCATCACATATCTGAACAGTCAATGACACATTAAGCAGCAGGGTCAGTCCTACCTCTCAGGGTGGCCATCTTCAAAAAGACAGGTTGATCCTGGAGACGACAGGAGACTACTGCTGCAAAACAAGACAGGCTTGAGAGAGGGGTCAGGAAAAGGGAGGGAGAGAGGGGGAGGAAAGGAGTGAGGAAGGGAGAGGTGGAGGGATTGAGAGAGAAGGAGAGAGTTGGAATAGAGGGGAGGAGGAGGGAGAGAGAAAGAGGGAGAGAGAGGGAGAAGAGGAGAGAGAGAAAGAGAGAGAGAGAGGGAGTAGAGGAGAGAGAAAGGAAGAATAGAGGAGAGAGAAAGAGGGAGAGAGAGGGAGGAGAGGAGAGAGAGAGGGAGAAGGGGAGAGAGAGAGTGGGGGAGAGGGAGGAGAGGAGAAAGAGAGTAGAGGAGAGGGAGGAGAGGAGAGAGAGAGAGAAAGAGGGAGTAGAGGAGAGAGAGAAAGAGGGAGGAGAGAGAGGGAGGAGAGGAGAGAGAGAGAGAAAGAGGGAGTAGAGGACAGGGAGGAGAGGAGAGAGAGAGAAAGAGGGAGAGAGAGGAGAGAGAGTGGGGGAGAGGGAGGAGAGGAAGGAGAGAAAGGGGAGGGAGGAGTAAAGGGAGGAGCAGCAGAGGGAGAGAGAAAAGGGGGAGAGAGGGAATGGAGAAGGAGTGAAACAGGAGACATGGAGGAGAAGGAGAGAGGTAGCACAACAGAGATGGAGAGAGAGAGACAGGAAGACGGAGCGACAGAGAGATAAAGGAGGAGAGGGACAGAGTTGGGTGTGGAGGGAGAGGAGGATGAGACAGAGGAAAAGAAGGAGAGAAGGGAGAGAAAGGAAGAGGAGTTGAGGAGTAGAAGATGAGGGGAGGATCTCAGGGTAAAGAGAGAGAGATAAGGAGAGAGAGAAAGAGAGAGGTGAGGAGAGAGAGATAAGGAGAGAGAGACAGAGAGAGAGAGAGAGAGATAAGGAGAGAGAGAGAGAGATAAGGAGAGAGAGAGAGAGATAAGGAGAGAGAGAGAGATAAGGAGAGAGAGAGAGATAAGGAGAGGGAGAGATAAGGAGAGGGAGACAGAGTGAGAGAGAGAGAGAGAGATAAGGAGAGAGAGAGAGAGATAAGGAGAGAGAGAGAGAGATAAGGAGTGAGAGGTGAGGAGAGAGAGACAGAGTGAGTGAGAGAGAGAGAGATAAGGAGAGACAGAGAGATAAGGAGAGAGAGTGAGAGAGAGAGAGAGAGATAAGGAGAGAGAGGTGAGGAGAGAGAGAGACAGAGTGAGAGAGAGAGAGAGAAGGAGAGACAGAGAGAGAGATAAGGAGAGAGAGTGAGAGAGAGAGAGAGAAGGAGAGAGAGAGGTGAGGAGAGAGAGAGACAGAGTGTGTGTCTTTAGCTGTGTGTGTGTCCATGTTTAGCTGTGTGTGTGTGTGAGTCTGCCTTTGTATATGTGTGGGTTTAGCTGTGTGTGTGTCTGCGTTTGTGTGTGTGTGTGTTTAGGTGTGTGTGTGTCTGCGTTTGTATTTGTGACAGCGGCTGGTGATTTGGTCCGCAACTCGGCAAACCCCGAAATGCGCTAGGGGGCAAAATAAATAAAAAAAACTTTTTTTGTTTTTTTTTGTTTTTTTGTGTATTACCAAAGTTGAAGTTGTGAAGAACCTACTTACTATAACAGACAAAAGTTTTAGGTTCACGAAATACGTTTAATTAGTCTGCAAACTAAGCTCGTTTTTAGCTGATTTCGAGCCGGGCTTGGGGGCGGGCAGATCGATTAGCATGATTTGGTTTCATTGGCTATTGCTTCCGGGTTCTCCGCCCCCCACCCTTCCCCAACACGCCCGCTTTGTTTACATTCAGTCCCAAGTTAACCATGGATGCTACAGCTTTTGCTAAAGAGAAGACGGGGATGGCATCCAGGACATGGAAAGAGTTTGAAGAGCAGCTAAAACTCCAGCAGAGCAGGACTCGTTCGTACACGGAGTTTTATTCTTGATGACCTGTGATACAGAGATGACTGTAACAAAGCAAGTTGCTACCAAGCGAACGCGAACGACGGCCCAGATTCACACCACCGCCAAGCATTCTGCTTTGCTTTGGGGTAAGCTGATCTTTATACTATCTGTGCTGTTTACATTACATTAACGTTAGTCGTTTAGCAGAAGCTCCTTTCTAAACAAGTGACTAAGTCTAGCTAGCATAACAAAGGCACTAGCACTAACTAACAAAGGCTAGCTAGCTAACGTTAGCTAACATGCTAGTTAGCTGAGCTAGCCCTTTGTTCCTAAACTAG
The DNA here is from genome assembly GCF_949987555.1 of Borostomias antarcticus. Lineage (NCBI taxonomy): Eukaryota > Metazoa > Chordata > Actinopteri > Stomiiformes > Stomiidae > Borostomias > Borostomias antarcticus. The sequence goes on from NC_140253.1 coordinate 16,527,269, forward strand.
CCAGCGTGGCAGCTAATATCGAGCTAGGTAGCTATATTATAGAGAGAAACAGAATGAGAGAGCATGAGAGCTATGGTAGTCTGACACCTTTGTTTTTTGTTTTGGTTACAGGATGAGCAAAAAGGTGAGGATTTGCAGCTCTCCCTTGGCCCCTCCATACCAGCCAGCAAGAAGATCACTATGCACTACAGCTTAGATTTTGCACAACAGGTGAGAATACGTTCATCCTATCATGCATTAGCTAGTCTATTTAATCAACACATTCTGGTACTATTTTATCTATATGGAGTGCCAGTACTGTGGGCAATAGTTTAATGTACTTTCTTCCTTCTATTCTATTGCAGTTTTGATGCTGAGAGACCTGGCATGGTTGTGGCCAGAGAACACCGTGATGCACCGGCAGTCGAGTTTCAGCTGCTGCGCAAGCCTGATGTCCAGCCCCCCAGAGAAGGTCTTCTTGTGCAAGCCCCACCCGGACTGGACATGGCCAGACAGACGTATCTCTTTGCCAAGATCAGAGAGTTCTGTTCTGATGAGGGACGAGACGTCACATGTCCTCCGCCAAACTCCACAGCAGCTCAGAACAAGACTGTCCGCTTGTAGATTCACTGCAGATCATCAGGACGGACAGCACTGCAGGAGAAAGGCCACAGCCTTTCCTGTTTTCCTGTTTGTATACTGAAGTGTTGCTTGTTCTCTTGCACAGACTTGCCCACACTTGCACAGACTGCATTGTTAGAATATTGAATACTGAGCTGAGTACTGTTGTTATTACCTTGAGTATTGAGCTGGGGACTGTTATTACTTTGTTGTACACTTGATCACAATGAACACTATGCACCTTGTCTATAAAACAGACAACTGACTGTACACTTTAACACTTAGACTGTTGCCTTTTTTTGTACACAACTACTTATGCTTGTACTTTATATCATGTATGTGACAATAAAGAACGTTAAATTTGAACTTCATCTTATATTGTTCTTAACTGCATTCACAACACAAGATTAATACTGACTCAGAGTGTGGGGTCATCAGTGAGAGAGCACCTCACTTGGCAGCCACTCTCAGGTAATACCCCAAGTTGACAGCCACTCTGACAGATAATGACAGATTGTCCAGTGGGGGAGTGGCTGGGGGAGGGGTTACCAGGCTATTGTTCACGCCCATTACCTGGCAGTCAGAGGTGTGAAATGTTGGAGAACTTTGGAGGAGGAATTCTCAGCTAAGTTGATTTGGCAGTACTAGCATTCAAATAAGCATATCTTCTTCAACTATGTTCAGATTTCAATGTATGAGACCTCATTTGAAAGCTTACAATCTGCACTTTCATAATCTGTTAAAAACTGAAAAATGACATTTGCCTAGTTGAGGACCAAATTACCAGCGGCGGTCACAAATGGTTCTTAGCTACGTAACCTAATTGTAGGCAGACTTGAAAGGTCAATTGTAATAATATCATGAATGAACAATTGTAAACATAGTACTCAACAAAATAGGTAATACTCAAGTCTTGATTGAAACTTTTCCTAAATGCTTTATTAAACATACAGACATGCACATTAAAAGTAGCCATAAGTTGTTATTTTGCATGTGCTCTCAGGACATGTTGTGGTTGTAACCATCTTTGTAAAGAAGAGAGGCATGTAATGCACATGTATACAGTAGTGCAGAGTCACTTGTCTATTGTATAGACATGGTATTCAATTGCTCAAGTGTTGTCAGGTGTTTGTTCGAGTGTTCGAGTGTACAGTGGTGCATAGTCAGTTGTCTTTTGTATAGACAAGGTGCAAGGTGTCACGTGTTCACTTGTTGGTCCAGGGGGTGGCATGTGTGCCATTGTTATAATGAGAGTGAGGGCATATGTATAGTACAACCAGAGTACTATAAACGGACAGTCTTCTTCTGAGCTGCTGGTTGGCAGGGGGCTTCTTCTGAGCTACTGTTTGGCAGGGGGCAAGTGATGTCTTGAGCCTCATCATAACATAAGTGAACATGTGACACCTTGCACCTTGTCTATACAATAGACAACTGACTCTGCACAACTGTACACTCGAACCAACACCTGACAACACTTGAGCAATTGAACACCTTGTTTATACAATAGAGAACTCACTCTGCACTACTGTATACTACTGTACAGTATACTTGACATGTTATGTAATTGCACTGCCTGTATCATGGACAGAGTCACAGCCATCCATGATCAGATACTGCTGTCTGGCCATGTCCAGTCCGGGTGGGGCTTGCACCTGAAGACCATGTTTGGGGGGGCTGGACATCAGCGTTGCACAGCAGCCGACACCTGACTGGTGTTGCATCACGGTGTTCTCTGGCCTCAACCACACCAGGCATCCCAGCATCAAAGCAGCAACAGAACAGAAGGGAGATAGTGCATTAAAATACTGGCCACAAATAAAATACAACCATACCATGTCCATAAAATGGAATAGCTTATAGATGACAATTATAATTACCTGAAGTGCTGGTAACTCTTAATGTTTGGGAGCTTTTTGAAATAGCTACTCAGATGCTAGTGGCAGTTGTAGCTTTCAACAAGCACTGTGCCGTCCTCAAGTCCGACAAGCTGTGGGGTGTTGACCTTCTTCACAGGAGCGCCGTCTCTCACCACCCCAGCAATGTCAGTAAAAGTGTCCACTCTGGTCTTCCTATAGCGCTGCTTGATCAAGCCAAAGCACCAGTCAGGGGAAAACTTGGTGTGGCCTGCAATCAGGAAGTGTAGGTCCAGCTTCAGGTGAAGCTTGTGCACGGTCTGCCAAGCACAGTACCACAGCACAACGTTGTTCTTGTTTTGTCCACTGCAGTTGTCACAATGAAGGTCCACATGTGTTTCTCCAACTCCATAGTTGTTGAAGAAACGTAGTTGATGACTGCATTGCTGCTCTTGACGCCATCCCTTTGTCGATCAGGTAGTTCACTTGCTTTAATGGTACCTAAACATAAAAAGCTCAATTAATGAACAGAAATACTGATCAGAAGCCATATTACAAGAAATTCCTAATTTGCAGATCCCATCATAATTGTAGGTTATGGGTTACAATTTGCTTAATACCTACTGGAGAAAACCATCCTCTCTTAATCCCTTCACTTTAAACTTAAGACATAATTACATACATACAGGGGTCAAAATTAACTTTTTAGCTCACCAGCCAAATGTCTGGTAGATGAAAAATTGTACCCGCCAAACCTTTTTTCCCCAGCCAAAAATAACATTTATATAAAGCCTTTTTTGTTTTGCGTAGACATACAGTACATTTAATCTGCATAATAACATGATATGGTGGTAAATAAAAACAGTGGTCAGAGCAGATTCCTGGTGCCACATGGGTGGTGTTGTAGTCCTATCCCCAACTGAAAATATTGATCTAGTGATTAGTCAACCCATTGCTAAATCACAAACTACTAAGCTATCCCATAGGAATGAGCCTTTAACCATACCAGCTGGGCAAGCTGACTTTGCTAGCTACCTGACCTAGCCCTAATGATATTGTCCTGCTCGATGGCTGTGCAACATATCAACTGACCAGTTGTTAAATGTATTTCACAACACTGGTTATTCTAGCCAACAATGTCAAATATAGAGGGTTTTCATTGCCCGTCATCTGTCGGTCATGTTGGAGGTTGACGCTACTGAATGTAGATAGCTAGCTAGATAGATAGATCAATAGACAGGTAGATTTATCTATCTACCTATCTATCTAGTCACTAAACATGAGCGTACACCTGCTAAACCTAAGCTTAAATCTCCAACATGGCCGGCCGTGAAAACCCTCTATATGTGACGCTTGTTTTGGCTGTCTGGCACAATATGGTTAGCTACATTAGCTAGTCACGAGACAGTCCCAGTCAGCTGACGTAGCATAGCTTAAGATAACAAGTTTGCTTGCTGTGTGAATAGTTTAGCTACGCACAGTATCTCCGACTCCTCAGGCCTTGAGTTAGCCACCTAACTAACGTTAGCTAGCTATCATTGGGCTTCATTTCCTGAGCTTAGCTTTAGCTTAGCATGCAGCCAGGCTATGGGTTACTGTTTACTTCAGATATTACTCTACATTTCAACCAGACATTCCAGTGAAACCAGATAGTCAAAATAACTTACCTGATATAAAATGGGCACCGCAAACGCAGGCATTTCTGATGATGTCCTCAGTCCAGTCCGTAAGCTTAATAATGGCTTGTAGCCACAGGTGAATTCATCTGTCTTCCTCTGCTACTGTTTCAAGAATGCGCGCGCATACTTGTGCTGACTAGGCTGTAAAAGGGTCTATAATTAACAAATATGACCCACGCTCGTTACATAACTTCTATAACATCCAGTGACAAACTATGTCATGGTACCTTGGTATGTCCACACCAGGATTGAACTCACAATCTTCGCAGTGATAGGCAGCGCACCATCCACTCGGCCACCGCTGACCTGGGAAATCTGTGGAGTCTTTTTGTTTTGATGTTCTGGGACCACTGCCTCTTGTGGTAGCAACATAGAACTGCAGGTCAACAACTGGCAGAGAAAGGAAGCAACAAATCGGCATTCCCTCTTCATGCTGCGTCGGCTTACAGCCAACGCACAAAAACGGGCATCCTTTTTTTTTTTGTCACTTTATCTTTTATCATTGCATTTGCATATCATGTCATCCCAAAATAAATTAGTTTGAACAGCGCTGTCCATGGTGCTGAATGTATAGGTCGAAGTTGGGCGTAGGCTATTTTTCTTACTTTTCATTTAATGCTTGGTCTTAGGCCTAATGATGTAGGCCTAGGCTATTTGTATTTTTTATCACAAGGTTGTAATTCAACAACTTTATTTTGTTGCAGGGACAGCAAAGTAAATCATGTGAAATAATGCCTGACATGTCTGCCCTCATCTGCTCACACATGAGGCAGGTGGGCAGGTGGCTCCTGGTCATCGTCAGTCTTCATTTCGTGCTCCTCAGGATGCAGACCCACATCCATGCAGACCCACATCCATGCAGACCCACATCCATGCAGACCCACATCCATGCGCAGACTGGCTCTCATGGCAATGTTGTGCAGGATGCAGCACACACTACAATGATCTGGCTTTGGGGGGATTATATAGCATTGCCCCACCGCTATGATCCAGGCATCTAAGACAGCTTTTAAAGACGTCAAATGTGTGCTCGATGACAGCGCACATTCTGATGTGAGCCCAATTGTACGCCGCCTCTCCAACATTGGTAGCATTGTGCACGGGAGTCATCAGCCATGGCTGGAGTTGATAGCCGCAGTCACATATGATACCAAGACACATGCTTTACCCCCACACATTCGCAAGGAATATTACAGCACAAACGTTTTCTCAAAACAACTTCAAAAGAACCTGGAGTGTTGACAGCAGTTTGACAATGCCAGGTATTGTATGGGATCTCTGGGTGGCAGGCTCAATTTCATCAAGTAGAGCAAGAATTGCTTGAGCAGGAAACCTGTAGGCCATCTCCAGATGATTTCGGTCTTGCTTAAATCAAAGAGTGATATTCTCCTTTGAATATTCTTTCACGAGCATGCCTGGCATTACGATGCCTTTGCCTGGCTACAATAACTGCTGCCATGATCACTGGAAACGCTGGCCATGACACCCCTTATAAATGCGCTTCAATTACCCGCAACTCTCTGAAGACGCAAATAATTTCACTATCACTGCGTGTGGCAATTAGTGCCAATCTTTCTGCTCATTTGCATATAAATGGGCACATTTTCCGCCCATATTACCTTATTTAAATATCTGTGAATAGCACAAGCACACAGAAACGCTATGATGATGGCAACTCAGTTAGCACGGTATTTCACCCTTTGCGAGTGCTTTGTGAATAGCAAGGTTTATGTTGGGGTTATTCGCACAAGTATAGCGGCAGAAAAACCTGTGCAATCCCTTTGTGAATTTGCTCCAATGTGTCTTAGACTTCATTATATTATATTATATTATATTATTATCTTTTTATACTTTGTTTCCTACTGTATACTGTTTTGTGCCATACTACACAAAATGATTCTGAAAAGTCAGTGCAATAACAGACTCTCCTCTTCAGACCATAAAAGTGACTTCAGATTTGTTTGGGGAGTTCATCAATGTTGTGTCACGTGAGCTGTGTACGATACGTCGAGGGCTTAAAACAAGTTGTAATTTGTTAAACAGGAATACAGACCTCAGTGTCTCCAGTTTACAGTGTGGATTCCTCAGTCCAGCAGAGAGCTTCTTCACTCCTGAATCCTGCAGGTCATTGTCACTCAGGTCCAGCTCGCTCAGATTGGAGTTGAGAGCTGAGGTCAGCGTTTCACAGCATTGTTGTGAGAGATTACAGTGATTCAGCCTACATGACAGCAGGAGAAAATAAGATGCCATCATCTTCTGGGTTTCATCATGAAATCTTAAAAACAGGAAAATTGTTTTATAAATAAATCATTTTTTTTAAATAACATATCAATTTTCACTTTTTTTGAGTTTGTACATGCTATTTGCACCAGAGTACATTTAGGAAACACAAAAAAAACACATTATTTATCGTGTCAGCCATTCCAGTGAGCCACTATGCAGAATATCAGGATACTGGCTCTCCTAAATCCTAAATGGAACAGGGCCATAATTAGCTATTAATTGCACCTGTGTTTATCCCGCTATGATACGTCAACAAGGCTGCTTGGGAAAGGGTCTGTTTGACCTGTGTGTGGTCATGTTGGTGCTAGTGAGGTTAGTAGGTCTACCTGGCATTACTGGTACTGTTATAATGCCATTCATGTTACATGTATTTGATGCAAAATAGCTAAGCTTTTACTAATATACTGTAAATTGTTCTCCTTTTGCGGCATAAATTTCCAACACTTACTGCTTTCAGACATTTTTTAAATCCATCCACTCACTCACTCACTCACTCACTCACTCACTCACTCACTCACTCACTCACTCACTCACTCACTCACTCACTCATTACATGTCGTTATGGTTTCAGGCATTACTTGGCTGTGATGCACTTCAATGAGAACGCCAACCGGAGCCAGGCAATAAGCATCACTGGAGAACTGGCCTACATGATTAAGTACCCCAAGACAAAGAATGGACAATACTCCATTCAAGCCCTCAAGACCAAGCCAACACACAATGAGTAATACATTCCCATTCTTATTTTAACTATATGTCATCTCTACATGATGTATAGACCTAATGTATCTGGTCTTTCTGGTTTGTTTGGGGAGTTCACCAATGTTGTGTCACGTGAGCTGTGTACGATACATCGAGGGCTTAAAACAAGTTGTTAAACAGGAATACAGACCTCAGTTTCTCCAGTTTACAGTGTGGATTCCCCAGTCCAGCAGAGAGCTTCTTCACTCCTGAATCCTGCAGGTTGTTGTCACTCAGGTCCAGCTCTCTCAGATCTGAAGAGTTGAGAGTTGAGGCCAGCGATTCACAGCAGTGTTGTGAGAGATTGCAGTGATTCAGTCTAAATGATACCAGGAGAAAATAAGACAGCTTCTGGGTTTCATATCATGGCAGAATTTACTATTAAAAGTAGAAAAATAGTTTGAGCTTTTCTCAAATAGTCCAAAGAAGTAAGTCCTTTCATCAGGTGCGAGAGCCAAATGCATGCAATATGAAATATAGAAAATGATCACACACTGATACAAAACTAAGGAAATGTCCACACTGAGGTTTAGACATGCAAAACCATTCTCAATCCTTTAATCTAATCCATGGCTCTATACAAAATGTGCTACCAAACCAACTATACACTTTTAAATTATTGAAAATTGTATCTTAGAAATTGCAGAAAGAGCTAATATTTCGTTGATAAACACAAAAAATATGTCCTGCTACTTACAGAGCAGATCTGGAGAGCACCTCACTCAGCTAAGTTGATTTGGCAGTACTAGCATTCAAATAAGCATATCTTCTTCAACTATGTTCAGATTTCAATGTATGAGACCTCATTTGAAAGCTTACAATCTGCACTTTCATAATCTGTTAAAAACTGAAAAATGAAAATGCCTAGTTGAGGACCAAATTACCAGCGGCGGTCACATATGTGTGTGTGTGTTTAGGAGTGTGTGCATGTGTGAGGAGAGTATGTACTGTATGTGTGTTTACCTGTGTGTGTGTGTGTGTGTGTGTGTGTGTGTGTGTGTGTGTGTGTGTGTGTGAGGAGAGAATATATTGTGTGTGTTTAGCTGTGTGTGTGTGTGAGGGAGAATATATTGTGTGTGTTTAGCTGTGTGTGTATGAGTTTGAGTCAATAGCTATGTGTGTGCGTCAGTGTGTGTGACAGAGAGAAAGAGTATGTATTTTGTGTGTGTGTGTATGCGCGTGTGTGTGGGGGAGAGAGAGAGTGTGTTTGTGTGTGTGGGAGAGAGTGTGGGGAGGGAGAGTGTGTGGGAGAGAGAGTGTGTGTGTGTTCGTGTGTGGGATAGAGAGAGAGTGTGTGTGGGAGACAGTGTGTGTGGGGGGGGGAGAGGTGAATAGTGTGTGTGTTTGTGTTGTGTTTCTGTGTGTGGGGGATAGAGAGAGAGTGTGTGTGGGGGATAGAGAGAGAGTGTGTGTGTGGGGGGGAGTGTGTTTGTTCTTGTGTGTGGGACAGAGAGTGTGTGTGTGGGGGGTGCGTGTGTTTTTGTGTGTGTGGGAGAGAGAGAATGTGTGTTTGTGTGTGTGGGAGAGAGAGTGTGTGTTCGTGTGTGGGATAGAGAGGGAGTGTGTGTGTGTGGGGGAATGGGGGGGAATAGTGTGTGTGTTTGTGTGTGTGGGAGGGAGAGTGTGTGTGGGGGATAGAGAGGGAGTGTGTGTGTGTGGGGGGCTGAATAGTGTGTGTGTGTTGTGTTTGTGTGTGTGGGGGAGTGTTTGTGTGTGGGAGAGGGAGTGTGTGTGTGTGGGGGAGGGGGGGTGAATAGTGTGTGTGTGTGTTGTGTTTGTGTGTGTGGGATAGAGAGAGTGTGTGTGGGGGATAGAGAGAGAGAGTGTGTGTGGGGGGGTGCGTGTGTGTTTGTGTGTGTGGGAGAGAGAGAATGTGTGTTTGTGTGTGTGGGAGATAGAGAGTGTGTGTGGGGGATAGAGAGTGTGTGTGGGGGATAGAGAGAGAGAGTGTGGGGAGGGAGAGTGTGTGTGGGAGACAGTGTGTGTGTGTGTGTGTGTGTGGGAGAGGGAGTGTGTGTGTTTGTGTGTTTGTGTGTGTGGGAGAGAGAGTGTGTGTTTGTGTGTGTGGGAGAGAGAGAATGTGTGTTTGTGTGTGTGGGAGAGAGAGTGTGTGTTTGTTCGTGTGTGGGATAGAGAGAGAGTGTGTGTGGGAGACAGTGTGTGTGTGGGGGAGGGGGGGTGAATAGTGTGTGTGTGTGTTGTGTTTGTGTGTGTGGGAGAGAGAGAGTGTGTGTGGGGGATAGAGAGAGAGTGTGTGTGTGGGGGGGTGCGTGTGTGTTTGTGTGTGTGGGAGAGAGATAATGTGTGTTTGTGTGTGTGGGAGAGAGAGAGAGAGTGTGTGGGGGGGAGAGTGTGTTTGTTCTTGTGCGTGGGACAAACAGTGTGTGTGTGGGGGTATGTGTGAGTTTGTGTGTGGGAGAGAGAGAATGTGTGTTTGTGTGTATGGGAGAGTGTGGGTGGGGGTGTGAGGAGAGAATATATTGTATGTGTGTTTAGCTGTGTGTGTATGAGTTTGAGTCAATAGCTATGTGTGTGCGTCAGTGTGTGTGACAGAGAGAAAGAGTATGTATTTTGTGTGTGTGTGTGTGTGGGGGAGAGAGAGTGTGTTTGAGTGTGTGGGAGAGAGAGTGTGGGGAGAGAGAGTGTGTGTGGGAGAGAGAGTGTGTGTGTGTGTTCATGTGTGGGATAGAGAGAGAGAGTGTGTGTGTGTGTGTGTGTGGGAGACGGTGTGTGTGTGTGGGAGAGGGAGTGTGTGTGTCGGGGGGAGGGGGGGTGAATAGTGTGTGTGTGTTGTGTGTGTGTGTGGGAGAGAGAGAGGGTGTGTGGGGGATAGAGAGAGAGAGTGTGTGTGTGTGTGTGTGGGGGGGGGGGGGGGGGGAATGTGTGTGTGTGTGGGGGAGGGGGGGTGAATAGTGTTTGTGTTGTGTTTGTGTGTGTGGGAGAGAGAGAGAGAGTGTGTGTGTGGGGGATAGAGAGAGAGTGTGTGTGTTCTTGTGTGTGGGACAGACAGTGTGTGTGTGGGGGGGGTGCGTGTGTGTTTGTGTGTGTGGGGGAGAGAGAGAATGTGTGTTTGTGTGTGTGGGAGAGAGAGTGTGTGTGTGTCCGTGTGTGGGATAGAGAGAGAGTGTGTGTGGGAGACAGTGTGTGTGTGTGTGTGTGGGAGAGGGAGTGTGTGTGTGTGGGGGAGGGGGGGTTGAATAGTGTGTGTGTTTGTGTTGTGTGTGTGTGTGTGTGGGAGAGAGAGAGTGTGTGTGGTGGATAGAGAGAGAGTGTGTGTGGGGGATAGAGAGAGAGAGTGTGTGGGGGATAGAGAGAGAGTGTGTGTGGTGGATAGAGGGAGAGAGTGTGTGTGTGGGGGAGAGTGTTAGTTCTTGTGTGTGGGACAGAGAGTGTGTGTGTGGTGGATAGAGAGAGAGTGTGTGTGGGGGGGATAGAGAGAGAGTGTGTGGGGGATAGAGAGAGAGAGTGTGTGGTGGATAGAGAGAGAGTGTGTGTGTGTGGGGGATAGAGAGAGAGTGTGGGGGGGATAGAGAGAGTGTGTGGGGGATAGAGAGAGAGAGTGTATGTGGAGGATAGAGAGAGAGTGTGTGGGGGATAGAGAGAGAGTGTGTGTGTGGGGGATAGAGAGAGAGAGAGTGTGTGGGGGGGATTGTGTTTGTTCTTGTGTGTGGGACAGAGAGTGTGTGTGTGGGGGGGGTGCGTGTGTGTTTGTGTGTGTGGGAGAGAGAGAATGTGTGTTTGTGTGTGTGGGAGAGAGAGTGTGTTTGTTCGTGTGTGGAATAGAGAGAGAGTGTGTGTGTGTGGGAGACAGTGTGTGTTTGTGTGGGAGGGGGGGTGAATAGTGTGTGTGTGTTGTGTTTGTGTGTGTGGGAGAGAGAGAGTGTGTGTGGGGGAGTGTTTGTTTGTGTGTGTGGGAGAGAGAGAGAGTGTGTGGGAGAGAGAGAGTGTGTGTGTGGGATAGAGAGAGAGTGTGTGTGTGGGATAGAGAGAGAGTGTGTGGGGGGGTATGTGTGTGTTTGTGTGTGGGAGAGAAAGAATGTGTGTTTTTTGTGTGTGGGAGAGTGTGTGTGTGTGTGGGGGTGTGAGGAGAGAATATATTGTGTGTGTTTAGCTGTGTGTGTATGAGTTTGAGTCAATAGCTATGTGTGTGCGTCAGTGTGTGTGACAGAGAGAAAGAGTATGTATTTTGTGTGTGTGTGTGTGTGTGTGTGTGTTTGAGTGTGTGAGAGAGAGAGTGTGTTTGTTCTTGTGTGTGGGACAGACAGTGTGTGTGTGGGAGAGAGAGAGTGTGTTTGTGTGTTTGGGAGAGAGAGTGTGTGTGGGAGAGAGAGTGTGTGTGTTCGTGTGTGGGATAGAGAGAGAGTGTGTGTGGGAGACAGTGTGTGTGTGTGTGTGTGTGAGAGAGGGAGTGTGTGTGTGTGGGGGAGGGGGGGGTGAATAGTGTTTGTGTTGTGTTTGTGTGTGTGGGAGAGAGCGAGTGTGTGGGGGGGATAGAGAGAGAGAGAGTGTGTGGGGGGAGAGTGTGTTTGTTCTTGTGTGTGGGACAGAGAGTGTGTGTGTGGGGGGGGTGCGTGTGTGTTTGTGTGTGTTGGAGAGAGAGTGTGTTTGTGTGTGTGGGAGAGAGAGTGTGTGTGTTTGTGTGTGTGGGAGAGAGAGTGTGTGTTTGTGTGTGTGGGAGAGAGAGTGTGGGGAGGGAGAGTGTGTGTGGGAGAGAGAGTGTGTGTGTGTTCGTGTGTGTGATAGAGAGAGTGTGTGTGGGAGACAGTGTGTGTGTGTGTGTGTGTGTGTGTGTGTGTGTGTGTGTGTGTGTGTGTGTGTGTGTGTGTGTGTGTGAGAGAGAGAGTGTGTGTGTGTGGGGGAGGGGGGGTGAATAGTGTTTGTGTGTGTGGGAGAGAGAGAGTGTGTGTGGGGGATAGAGAGAGAGTGTGTGTGTTCTTGTGTGTGGGACAGACAGTGTGTGTGTGTGGGGGGGTGTGTGTGTGTTTGTGTGTGTGGGGGAGAGAGAGAATGTGTGTTTGTGTGGGAGAGAGAGTGTGTGTGGGAGAGAGAGTGTGTGTGTGTTCGTGTGTGGGATAGAGAGAGAGTGTGTGTGGGAGACAGTGTGTGTGTGTGTGTGTGTGTGTGTGTGTGGGGGAGAGGGAGTGTGTGTGTGTGGGGGAGGGGGGGTTGAATAGTGTGTGTGTTTGAGACAGTGTGTGTGTGTGTGTGTGTGTGTGTGGGGGGGGATAGAGAGAGAGAGTGTGTGGGGGATAGAGAGAGAGAGTGTGTGGGGGATAGAGAGAGTGTGTGTGTGGGAGATAGAGAGAGTGTGTGTGTGTGTGTGTGGGAATGAGCGAGTGTGTGGGGGATAGAGAGAGAGAGTGTGTGGGGGATAGAGAGAGAGAGTGTGTGTGGGGGATAGAGAGAGAGAGTGTGTGGGGGATAGAGAGAGAGAGAGTGTGTGGGGGATAGAGAGAGAGTGTGTGTGGGGGATAGAGAGAGAGTGTGTGTGGGGGATAGAGAGAGAGAGTGTGTGGGGGATAGAGAGAGAGAGTGTGTGGGGGATAGAGAGAGAGAGAGTGTGTGGGGGATAGAGAGAGAGTGTGTGTGGGGGATAGAGAGAGAGTGTGTGTGGGGGATAGAGAGAGAGAGTGTGTGGGGGGGAGAGTGTGTTTGTGTGTGTGGGACAGAGAGTGTGTGTGTGGGGGGGGTGCGTGTGTGTTTGTGTGTGTGGGAGAGAGAGAATGTGTGTTTGTGTGTGTGGGAGAGAGAGTGTGTGTTTGTTCGTGTGTGGAATAGAGAGAGAGAGTGTGTGTGTGTGGGAGACAGTGTGTGTTTGTGTGGGAGGGGGGGTGAATAGTGTGTGTGTGTTGTGTTTGTGTGTGTGGGAGAGAGAGAGTGTGTGTGGGGGAGTGTTTGTTTGTGTGTGTGGGAGTGTGTGTGTGTGGGGGGAGGGGGGTGAATAGTGTGTGTGTTGTGTTTGTGTGTGTGGGAGAGAGAGAGTGTGTGTGTGGGATAGAGAGAGAGTGTGTGGGGGGGTATGTGTGTGTTTGTGTGTGGGAGAGAAAGAATGTGTGTTTTTTGAGTGTGGGAGAGTGTGTGTGTGTGTGGGGGTGTGAGGAGAGAATATATTGTGTGTGTTTAGCTGTGTGTGTATGAGTTTGAGTCAATAGCTATGTGTGTGCGTCAGTGTGTGTGACAGAGAGAAAGAGTATGTATTTTGTGTGTGTGTGTGTGTGTGTTTGAGTGTGTGAGAGAGAGAGTGTGTTTGTTCTTGTGTGTGGGACATACAGTGTGTGTGTGGGGGAGAGAGAGTGTGTTTGTGTGTGTGGGAGAGAGAGTGTGGGGAGGGAGAGTGTGTGTGGGAGAGAGAGTGAGTGTGTGTGTGTTCGTGTGTGGGATAGAGAGAGAGTGTGTGTGGGAGACAGTGTGTGTGTGTGTGTGTGTGTGTGTGTGTGTGTGTGTGTGTGTGTGTGTGTGTGTGTGTGTGTGTGAGAGAGGGAGTGTGTGTGTGTGTGGGGGAGGGGGGGGGTGAATAGTGTTTGTGTTGTGTTTGTGTGTGTGGGAGAGAGAGAGTGTGTGGGGGATAGAGAGCGAGAGAGTGTGTGGGGGATAGAGAGAGAGAGTGTGTGTGGGGGATAGAGAGAGAGAGTGTGTGGGGGGGAGAGTGTGTTTGTTCTTGTGTGTGGGACAGAGAGTGTGTGTGTGGGGGGGGGTGCGTGTGTGTTTGTGTGTGTGGGAGAGAGAGAGTGTGTGTGTGTGTGTGGGAGAGAGAGTGTGGGGAGGGAGAGTGTGTGTGGGAGACAGTGTGTGTGTGTGTGTGTGTGTGTGTGTGTGTGTGTGTGTGTGTGTGTGTGTGTGTGTGTGTGTGTGTGTGTGTGTGTGAGAGAGAGAGGGAGTGTGTGTGTGTGTGTGTGGGGGAGGGGGGGGTGAATAGTGTTTGTGTGTGTGGGAGAGAGCGAGTGTGTGGGGGATAGAGAGAGAGTGTGTGGGGCATAGAGAGAGAGTGTGTGTGTGTTTGTGTGTGGGGGGGGGGGAGAGG